>NC_056047.1:4092845-4401673 GCF_004379255.2 Salvia splendens
ATGACGAGCGACAAGACCATCGACGGCCGCGGCGCGTCCGTCTACATCGCCCACGGCGCCGGCATCACCGTCCAGTTCGTCCACAACGTCATCATCCACGGCCTCAAGATCCACCGGATCGTCTCCGGGACCGGAGGCGAGATCCGCGACTCCGTCGACCACTACGGGTTCCGCACCCGCAGCGACGGGGACGGGATCTCCGTCTTCGGGTCCACAGACATCTGGATCGACCACGTGTCAATGACACGTGCCAGCGACGGACTTATCGACGTCATCTGGGGATCCACTGGTATCACTATTTCCAACAGCCACTTCACCGACCACAACGAGGCGATGCTCTTCGGCGCCAACGACGCACACTACATCGACAAGAAGATGCAAATCACGGTGGCGTTCAACCACTTCGGGAAGAGGATGGTGCAGAGGATGCCGAGGTGCCGGTTCGGATACTTCCACGTGGTCAACAACGACTACACGCATTGGAACATGTACGCCATCGGAGGGAGCATGAACCCGACAATCATAAGCCAGGGGAACAGGTACATTGCGCCGCCGTTGAACGGGTACGCCAAGGAGGTGACCAAGAGGGAGTACACGCCTGAGTCGACGTGGAAGTCATGGACGTGGAGGTCGCAGGGGGATATTTTCTTGAGGGGGGCTTTCTTCATTGAGTCCGGGGATAAGAGTTTCGTGGGGAAGCATCCCGAGCTTTACGACCATGTGGAGGCGGCGTCGGGGGAGAAGGTGGCGGTGATGACTAGGTTTGCCGGGGCGCTTGGGTGTAGGGTGGGGGAAGCTTGCTAGAGACTGTGTTGTAACCTTTGTTTTTTAGTTGCTTCATGATTTCTTTATTCATTCAATGTTTGTTGCATTGTTGAATATGTATATCTATGGGACTGAAGAAGAATGGTGATGATGAGTTAAAACGAGTCAGTTTTTTCCCATCATTTTTGTGTCTTTATTTCTGCATTATTCAAAATCAAAACCTGGAAATTTCGTTCCTACCATATATGTAACACCTTTTTATTTTGGTTTTATAATGGTTCATTAGGACTTAATTCGTCCAATTAATAGGGTATAATTTTTCTAATTAGCTTGCTGAAGAAAATCGTACTCCTACTCTACTTGGTGATAAAAATATGTACTATAAAGAATAGTCTAGTAGAAACTACTAGTAAAGTAGTGATCATCGAAAACTCACTAAATTGAAACAAGCTCAATGTAAATTAATACCACTATATATAATCAGGAAAAGTTGTAGCCTAATCAGTTTTTTTTTTGTAATTTATAATTACATAATAGAATGCTTTTGATTTTAAACCTTTCAGGGGAAACTGAATTCAAGCCTAAGTTGGAGAAGAAAAAGGCAATAATAAACTAAAGTGACTTGGGAAAAATCAAAGCTACACAAGTTTAATGAACAAATAAGTTATAAAAAAAACCTAGAGAAGTTGATGAATTAACTAATTATCTATATCTATATCTACATATATCTATATAAAAAGCGAGTTTTTGGCTATATTTTGAATATTTATTAAGTTTTGAGTAAGATTTTAAATATTTATGAGCTTTGGATAGTATTTTCAATTTTTTTGAATTATAGCTCTGAATTTTTGCACCATACGTTTTTGGGTTATGAACTGTGCATAACTGCCATGAATATTCAATAGGGCTCCATAATTCAGCCATGAATATTTGTATTAGTGAGACGTGTAGATTGAAGTTAGCCGATGGAAGAAATCCAAGAATAGAGGAGACAATTATTAAGAAACGGCCATTGATTTAATCAAGACTAGAGCTGAAAATTAGGAGGAAGCTGTCATTGTAATTACCGAATAAAGTTTTGGCATTTTACGTTATAAATTTTTTCATGTAACCGCCTATTCAATGGCCACTTTGGAGTTTGGACCAATCAATTGACAATTTTTACCAATAATTTTGAATGATTTCAAGCATAGAATATAATATTAAAAAAATGTAACATAGTTTATAAGGTTTAACGAACACAAAAATATGATGATAAAGAGTAATGTAAAATCATAGCAATAAATATGATGTTTTAAAACTTCTAAGATTTTATAATGTCATTTTTATTAAATGATTAATTGTTTTTATTCTCTTAATAATGGATTTGTTCATTACACCATTTAACATTAGCGCCATTACAAATGGATAATTAATGGATAAAATTCAAATCTATGGCTATAAATATATGTCAATTGCTAACTTCTAATTCACCTACTCACAAACTTCTCTTATTGCATCATTGAAATTTCTGAAAAAAGAAAATTTGAATTTAGTATGGATCTTGCTATACCTTTTTATATTCATCTACTTTACGCACTCTTTTTGTGTGATTATTATGTTACTAATATTTGTTGTTTGTGTTCTTACAAGAAAATTGAAACCATATTAAATGAGATTCACCTCCTTAGTGATCTTACAACCATTGGTCAATGATTGAGACTATGGAAGCATCCTTTTGCCAATTTTGGTTTTGGAACTGGTGAATATTTTGTGAAATTTTATAGTCATAAACTCTTGCGGATCACAATTTTTAACAGTGTCTGTAGTTGATTTTTGTGTGAAGTTCTTACCTACAACTGGGGGCACACTGGCCTGATGGAAAAGATGGCATGCCGATAAAAGTGTTGAAGACAATGAACAGATAAGATGAATGCTATTGAAGATAGATGGACATGGAGGCCGGTGAATGGTAGGGCAAAGCTCCATTAGCATATGCGATTCTGGATTCCATTTGTTATTGAATTTTCAATTTCTTGATTGCATTCTAATCAACTGCTGTATTTTTCTAATTTCTTGGTTCCTATTTTTCATCGATTCTCAATTAGTAATAATTGAATGTTAATTGATTAGTAAGTAAAGAGATTGATGGGTTATGTAATTAATTCAAACATAAATATTACATTTAATTTTGAATGTTATTGAAAATAATATATAAGACGATATAGGAAGCTATTTTGATCTTTCAACATCACCAAAATTATTTAAAACATAATCAAGATTGCTTCGTAACTAATATAATTGGTTTGCATTGTGATCTATAAACTCTATATAATTTTATTTGTATTTATAAATTCTATATTTGTTTACTTAATTGACAGTTTTATTTTTGTGTAAAGAAAATTTAAGTCGTGCACGCACGTGGGTGATACTAGTCTTGAATAAAATCTAACTTGCATTTGGCTCTCACAATAATACGAATTTAAATTACTTTCACATTTCAAAAAGGCTACATCTATTCCCAAACCCTCCACTTGATGTGGAACACTAACCTTTATCACTCCAAATTTGGTTCGATTATATAAGCACATGCATCAACATGGTTGCATTAGCCATTTCACAGATCTGTGTAACAAGACACATGTATCAGCTGTAAAACGTCATGGCTAGGAGACCGGCTATATGAAACCTCAGACAGTTCGTCAGCGATGGAACTCTAAGAGGTGTCAGATCCATCTGGTGAGTCGATTGCCATCGGCTGTGGATTCTTATAGCCACTGATCTCATCACCGTAGCGTTTCTTGTCAGCCCGGGCTTTTGCTTCATATGGAGCCTTCTCCTCGGCTGCAGAAACAACAGCATCAGCCTTGGGCTCGTAAAAAAGCAATGCTGTGTAGAAACTAGAATGTGGTAAATACCTGTCATCTTATTCCATCTTTCTCCTAGTACTTTTCCTACTTCTGTAAACGCAATTCCTGGATTAGTCTTCTTCACATCCTGCATCAGAAAAGCACACAAATTGAGTTAAGGGCACAATGATAGACACATTCAAACAAACTTGTGTACATTTAGGCTGTACAAACCTCTCTTTCGGCTTGAGAGAAGAACATGAAGGAACTCATTGCTTTTTTGGGGGCATTCGGATCCTTTTTCTTCTTTTGTTTCTTCTTCTTTCCATCATCATCGTCATCTTTTGTTTTTTTCCTACTCGATGACGCCTTAGCAGCAGAAGGTTCCTTCTTGGGCTTCTTTTTCGGTGTTGCCTAAACCACACCATAGATTCAAGTCAGGCTCCATAATTAATATTCAAATCAAAATATAAAAACAGATATGACGAGAGAGATGTTACCTCTTTCTCCCCTCCGCTGTCACTAGCATCAGAGTCGTCTCCCCCAGAGTCATCAGTGGGGGAGCCTCCGTCGTCTTTATCAATAACAAAATCTTCATCCTGTGATTAAGTTTGCACATTAAGTGATGACTAAATTCAATCAGTATTTAACTGTAGTTGGTAGTTGCATTTTGCAAATATCTGCATGTGATGTACTTCAGAAAGACGGGAAAAAGGAAATAGAAGCTGCACCTCCTCATCACTCTCATCTCCAATTGCTTCATTCCTGATTCTCTCGAGATGTGGATCAACAGCATCATCAATATCACTCTGCAGAACAGCTGCAACTCCTTCGGCATTCGGGACACTCCCCGCATTGAAATTCATAATCTTCAAATCTTTATCTCTGAAACATCATAATATCATACACCAAGTTATGACCAACTTCAATTATGAACTTCAATCAGAAAATAAGAAGGTAACAAGCAAGAGGCACTTCACTTGACAAATTGAAAGAGATTGTGATACTCATTTCTCTGAATATTTCTGAAAAGGTGCTCTTGCTCAGTCTTAAGTCTGATGAGAAAATCAAAATAATGCATGTTTGAACCTCCAGCAGTATGCCTCTCAAACTCCACGTAGTCAATCTATAATATGTTGGACAGAAGAGTGCTCAGATGCCATTTCATCTAAACATGGTAAAGATTAAAGAAGCCCAAAAGGTAACTTCATACTGTACCTCCTCATGAAGAATTAGAGTGGGTGGCTTGGGTAAAAAGAAAAAGCTCTTTTCAAGAGGATAGAGAACTCCATCTTCAGCTTTGAGCGATGACTTGACAGCATAACCATCCTGACTACTACGGAATTTTCCTGGTTTAGTGACTTTGGCACCAGATAAACCACGCAATATAGTAATGAAGACCTCATGGATGAGTCCCTGAAATTTAAACAAAAAGATAAGTCATGGCATATTTTCTCAGCTTACCAAGCAGACATATGAAACCCTCCATAGTGACAGAGGAAAGGATCCAGTAAAAAGAAATAAAGCTTTTGAGGGGAAATATAAGGCAAATGGTATGGGCTACCTACTTTACCTATACTTGCCAAGGAAGCAGTTTGAGATCCAGTGATCTGGGTCAAGCATTCTATAAAATAATAGTAGATCATTACCTTGTGATCTGGTTCAAGCTTTTCTTTGTATTTGGAATTGTAAAGGTCTTCACTCATTGACAAAGTGGTGTCCATAATAGCATCAGTCTCAAACTGTTATGAGATTAAAAAAAGAGAATCTCATAAAAACTTCAAATCAATCCTCAAATTTTCATATTCACTAAAAGAATTAAACCAATCAAATATCAACCTGCATCACAATATGTGGATACAAGGTTTGGCCCTTCCTAATTGGTGGATCAAGTGTCACAACAACAAAGGTGTGCGGTTGGTTGAACTGCAGGAAAAAAAAAGTAGCATAACCATTAGAGGTGGTTTATGAAATAGGTAATGTCCTGTTATTCGAGAAACAATTATGCAATTAATACAGTAGATTTCCCAATATTGGTATGTGCAAATACCATTCAAATAGGATTTTCAAGAAGGGCAAGAAAAATACCTTAGGCAACCAAAAAACACGAACTACACTACTGTACTGAATTTTGAAGTCATTAGCTTGTCCTTGGAGACGTAAAAAGGAAAGATGAAGTTCGACACTGTATCGTCCCCTGAACAAAAGTTAATGTCAGAAAATCTGCAGCAGAGAGATTACTGACGTCGGGCTGCAAATTATTCTAGAAACTGAGGTAACCCACCTAGGAGTAAGTATGGCGATCCCATCAAATGTAACAACAGCTTCTTCACCTCCTGCTCCAACATCTGCCATGGAGACAATCTTGTCTCTGAAAACCTGCAAAATGACATATTACTAATTACATAAATGGCTGAAAGATAACCAACATATGGGATTCATGCAAGAGAAATACCTGAGCAGAAGGTCGGTTTTCATCGCCAACAAATTGAGTATTTGAATTAGGGATGTGGAAACTTATTTCCATTAATGAGTCTTTCTGCAAGAAAATAGATTTATCAAATTTGCAAGAAATTACCAAATAACAAGAAATCAATCTAGATTGATGATAAATCTTAGAGCATCTCCAAGGGGAGAGGTAAATGGAGAGGTAAACTAATATAACTACCATATTTACCTTTTTTTCATGAAAAATCATTCTCCAAGGGGATAGGTATTTGAGAAGGTATTATACCTTTTCACATTTTGAAGAGGTATATTAACCACCCCATCAATAGAGAGGTAAATTCTTATAACTACTATATTTGCCTTCTTTTCATGAAAAACCCTTCTCAAAGGGAAAAGGTATTTGAGAAGGTATTGCACTTTATGTTTTTAATGCATTTTGTACTATTATTTTATTTTTTAAAAATAATTTATCTTTCTACATACCTTTTTCCCTTTGGAATGTGTTACTTTTTAAAAGGGTATATTTCACTTTTTAAGAAGGTAAATACATAATATACCTTTTCTATATACCTTCTACCCTTGGAGATGCTCTTATAGACAATAATTTTTCTACTTATCACAAGAGATGGCAATGAACACCAGACAACCATGAATATTGAATTACATGGAATAATAAGTACCTCGTTGGCACCAGTTGTATCATCAACATGGAATTCCAGCATGACATCATTTTTCCCTTGAAGTTGGGTTTGTGCTACATCGGCTAGAGATATCTCGAATGCTTGCTTATTACCCACAAGAAAAGTAAGTGTATTCCCTGGGAATCAAAGGAGTGTAACGGTCATCTATACATCCCACTTGATTCCAAAGATTTGATACCAATAAGGACATCATACTAATAAAAAACAAAATGAGAAAATGTTGACATTGTTTCAAATGAAACAACTGAGCATCGACAGATATATTTATATGATGACAAACAACCTTATGGACACAAAAGGAATATATCAAATGTAATGGGAGCTATACAAATACCATTTAAATCAACTTCTCCCCAATTTTTCCCACTGACAGAGAGCTGCTTCTCCTCTGGAGTTGCTGAAAAATTGGACTGGAAGAATGTATTAAGGCTTGCCACATCCTGCATAAAAAGCATCCACAAGCGCAAGTTATCATACCAAGTGGTTCATACATGCAGAGTATAAACAGATCAGGTTTAACTGCTTCACAAATTGATAAACGCAAAAAGTTCCATGTACTCCATCTTTTTAACTTACATGAAGTTTGAACCAGTTATGACACAAGTTAAGAATGTCTTAAATTACATGTTCTCGGGAGCTCGCAGTTCGGAAAAAGAATGAAAAGATATACACACCCACCTGATCCCGGAAACCAGTAAACTTGTAGTTGAGGCCATCTTTGGTCCGAACTCCAAGTTGGTTAGATCGAGGTACCTTCATCCATGTAAGGCCCAGCAAATCAGATTTATCAACATCCACGGCCTTGCCACCTCCTAGTTTCTTCCATATTATCCCACCTGAGTGAACTTTAAGTTGTCCTGGATTCTGCAAACGAAAGTAGGTCACAATTTCCTTTCTTCAATGAAAAAAAACTAGTACAAGACTAACATCAGATTCTCAAAAATTAATATCCACATCACAAAACCAGCAAAACAAGGCCTAAATTCAGCTTTTCATCTTCTTTGCTTCAATTTTTCCTTCTTTCCCTTCAAGAGTTCGACTAACTCTCCAGGAAAATCTAGTTCATTCGCCTTGACACAAAAAAGCCACATTTCTGATGGGCTATCCAAATATGGGAGCTCAGAGAAAAGATCCTACCCCTTATTAACATCAGTGTCACTGCGAAGGTGTTTATGGTTTTCAATTGCATAATGGATGTGAGGAGAAATTCAAGAAATGCAATTAATTTCTCCTCTCTCTCTCTCTCTGATGCAGATTAGTTAAGAGAGAGAGAGGAATATTGTTGCATTCTGGGTTTAGGCGGTTGAAATTCTGAGATTAGGGGATTAGTTTCCGATGACTTTAGTCCTAACTCCTAAAACATGTCAAATGTCATATTCTTCCCAACCAATTTGCGTTGTAGCAGAGAACTTAATAAGGGTTGATATAAGTATAGAAAATAAGCTTCAGGAACCTCAAAACAACAAACAAATTCTGATCACCTCGTAAGAAAAGAACGAACACGAAAAAAAACCCTAATTTTGGCACGACTATATGGATTAACACAGAATAAACTCGAAGTAACAGCATTTCTGACGCAAACAACACACACAAACACACAAAACTAGGGTTAGGGTACATATACACCCAAATTAGGTCAGGAAACGGTAATGAAGGATGAATTAATTCGACAATGAACAAACGTAGCAAAATAAACACACTCACAGTTCCTCCACGACCACCGAGAGAGATATTGTTGAAGGAATGACCGTCCGCCATGGTTGGGAAATGAGAGCACGCTGAGGCGTTCAAACTCTACGCGCCGGAAGGAAGCGAGTGCATTACGGCGGAAAGCTTGAAGAGAATGCTCAATTGATTGGGGTGCGCACAATGGCGCCAACAAATACTGCAGCAGAAATGAGGAAGGTCACGTGGTGGGCACGTGGGTTTCCGTTTGGGCTCAACTGATAATAGCCCACATTATTCAATAGAATGGGCTTCATAAAATAGCCCAATTAGTTTTGTAATGAGGCCCAATAAGCATTAAACTTGAATCCCGATATTGAATTCGCACTCAATCAGCTTGGATTGTACTTCTGGTGCGCCTTAATTAAAATTAATTTATATACTTCATGAATTGATTTTGGGTTTATTTAATTTTTTTTTCTTGAAATGCTTAATAACATCATTTTATTAATCAATTATAATTCAAATAATCTCCAAATAACTTTTTTGCTGCGTAAAAAAGTTACTAGTACAACCATCCACGATCAATAATCATGTGCTTTTGTTTACTTCTCCAAAAAATTTGTCACCCACTCTTAGTCCCTTAATCACTCTATTCATCTCTTATTTTATTAATTTTAATGTTATTGGTAGTGGTGAAGAACTGAAGATAGTAAATAATGGAGTATTCCACAAAATTGCATTGATTATTTAATCTGTATTACAGAATCCAAAAAATACCTACACAAAAAGTATTACTCCTTCAATATTTTTTCATTTAGATTTAAATGATGATCCTTCAATTTATCTCACATCATAATCAATTAATCGAATTCGAACCATAATTAAATGATTCAATACTCAAATCTAACTCCATCCTATCAATCTTACTCCATCTATCACATATACCTAATACCCCTAAATAAAATGACCACCCATGTCTTAATGTTGCAAAATGTGACTTTTTTTTTCTTACAAGTTCATACACGTAAAATTTTATGACGTTTCGCGCCAACAAACCATCAATTTATTGTTGGATATTTTTATCATTAAAAATGAAATATGTAGAATATTACCATGGTTGATTCCATTGTTAGAATCGCTGCACATAATTCAGTCACACTCCCCCCTTTGGAGGCACATAAATACTCACAAAATATAGATACTTAATATATAGGACAAAAACTGGAGTATTAGTGTTAAATTTAATTAAATAATTGATGAGTCTGCGAATTTTTGATGTTTGTAAATGCTGGTAGAGAATGAAGATCACGACGCAGAGAATTTACGTGGTTCGATTTACTGAGGTAAATCTACGTCCACGGGAAGAAAAGAGGGCAGAGTTGTATTGCTTGATCTGTTTTCTACAGCTTACAATACAGACTTGCTATTTTGTATTTTATCTCTAGAGATCGAGAGAATGTTTAGAAGCTAACCCTATCTATCTGATCTAGGTTCTATTTATACATTGAACCCAGATCGTGGCATGCAGCCATTTACTAGGTAGTGGATGTCGTGGAGATCGTGGCGATCTTGCATGGGTCCACTATCCTGCATGAGTTAATGACTGCTTGACACCACTAAATAGATCGTGGGTGTAGTGGAGGTCGTGGAGGTTCTGCATGAGTCCACTATCTCCCAGTTCGGTCGAATACTGAGACCGAACTGCTGAACTATTGCCGAGCAGCTTTTGCCGGTCTGAGAGTAGAGCTTGATTGGTCGGCTTTTACCGAGCTGTAGGCTGGGGCCGAACTCTTTGGTAATGCCGAACTGATTGGTTGGCTTTTACCGAGCTGTAGGCTGGGGCCGAACTCTTTGGTAATGCCGATCTGATACTCTTCCTTGGGCTTTGGGCTGATGGGCCGTCACTGCTGTTGGGCTTGTTTAGTCCGTACTCCATCACTACCCCCCCCGAAAAGCGAAGTGAATTACTTCGGCGAAGCGAGTCACTTCGGCATTCTGGATAAAGGTACGGGGTAAGTTGATGTTTGTCCTCGGTCTTATGAAGTAAACATCTTTGACCGGACTTGGTCCTTGGTCCGATAAACATCTTTGACCGGACTCGTCTTTGGTCTGATGAAATAAACATCTTTGTCCGGACTCGTCTTTGGTCTGATGAAATAAACATCTTTGACCGGACTCGGTCTTTGGTCTGATGAAATAAACATCTTTGACCGGACTCGTCTTTGGTCGGATGAAATAAACATCTTTGACCGGACTCGTCTTTGGTCGGATGAAATAAACATCTTTGACCGGACTCGTCTTTGGTCTGATGAAATAAACATCTTTGACCGGACTTGGTCTTTGGTCTGATGAAATAAACATCTTTGACCGGACTGAGCTTGTGTCCTAATTTGGCGAGTTTAATCGCTCGGATCGGACTTTCCGTTGTCCTAATTTGGGGATCGGACTTTCCCTTGTCCTAATTCGGCGAGTTTTATCGCGTGGATCGGACTTTCCCTTGTCCTAATTCAGGCAAGTTTTATCGCGAGAATCGGACTTTCGTTGCAGTTCGTTTCAGACGAAGTGCTTGTTTAAGCTGAATTGTGGTCTTGTATCCTCTTTAGAAGCTTTGACTCACAATCGTTGGCTTGTTGCAGCTCGTTTCAGACGAACTGCTTGTTTAAGCTGAATTGTGGTCTTGTATCTTCTGTAGAAGCTTTGACTCACAATCGTTGGCTTGTTGCAGCTCGTTTCAGACGAACTGCTTGTTTAAGCTGAATTGTGGTCTTGTATCTTCTGTAGAAGCTTTGACTCACAATCGTTGGCTTGTTGCAGCTCGTTTCAGACGAACTGCTTGTTTAAGCTGAATTGTGGTCTTGTATCTTCTGTAGAAGCTTTGACTCACAATCGTTGGCTTGTATATGTTCTAAGAAGGGGATCAGCCTTCGAAGAACAAGATACCTCAGTAACATTTGTAAGAGACGACACGCACAGAGACAGACAAAACACACAGACAAAACGCACAGAGACAAATAAAGACCAAGCAAACCAAATAAAGCACATTGACCGAACAGGACTCAAGACTGACTGACCGGACTGTCTCTTACAAATGGAACTTTTTGAGGTTGGAAATGTGCCATGTTCGGGGTACCTGTTCTCCTGACATGTGAGCCAATTTGTAAGACCCTTTGCCGAGGACTTCTGACACCCGATACGGACCTTCCCATGTGGGTTCGAGCTTGCCCAGCTTTTTTGCTCGGCTTACTTCGTTGTTTCTCAAGACGAGATCTCCCACTTGAAATTGCAGCTTCTTCACCCTTTGGTTGTAATACCGGGCTACTTGCTCCTTGTACTTGGCTGCTTTTATGCATGCCAATTCTCTTTTTTCTTCGGCAAGATCTAGCTCGGCTCTCAGTCCGTCGTCATTCATTTCTGCTGAGAAATTTAGAGTTCGGGGACTGGGTACGCCGATCTCCACCGGAATTACGGCTTCAGTGCCGTACACCAGACTGTACGGAGTTTCACCGTTGGAGGTTGTGGGTGTAGTTCGGTAGGACCATAGGACTTGAGGGAGATTTTCTACCCATTGTCCTTTGGCTTGTTCTAACCGAGCTTTTAACCCTTTCACCAGGATACGATTTGTTATCTCCGTTTGTCCGTTTGCTTGTGGATGAGAGACCGAAGTGAACCGCTGTTGAATATTCAGCTCTTGGCACCAATTCTTGAACGTCTTGTCGGTGAACTGAGTCCCGTTATCCGAGATGAGGATGTGGGGTATGCCAAATCGGCACACTATGTTCTTCCAGACGAAATCCAATGCCTTCGAGCTCGTTATCGTAGCTAATGGTTCAGCTTCCACCCACTTCGTAAAGTAGTCCACGGCAACGATTAGGAATTTCATTTGCCGAGGAGCTTGAGGAAGTGGTCCCACTATGTCTATGCCCCATTGCATGAAAGGCCAAGGGCTTTGCATAGTGGATAGATCGGTCTGCGGCATCCTTGGGATATTTGCATGGATTTGGCACTTCGGGCATGTCTTGACGAGCTGCACTGCTTCTTGTACCAAGGTTGGCCAATAATATCCCCATCTTAGAACTTTTTTAGCTAAAGCTCTAGCTCCGATGTGGCTGCCGCACGATCCTTCATGAACTTCTCTGAGGATGTAGTCCGTCTCTTCTGGTCCTACGCACCGCAATAACGGCTGAAGGTAAGACTTTCTAAAGAGGACTCCTTCATGAAGTTTGTACCGAAGTGCTCGGCACGTGATCTTCCGAGCTTCTCTCTTATCTTCGGGCAATTGTCCTTGATCCAGATACTGCAAGATCGGCGTCATCCAGTTCGGCGAGCTGGATACTGAATGTACCTCGGCTTCATCAATGCTTCGATGCATTAATTCTTCCGCCTTTGAGCTCGGATCTGAGGCCAACTTACTTAAGGTATCTGCTCGGCTATTTTCCGCTCTGGGAACGCGGATTATCCGAAAATAGGAGAAACTTCGGCTGAGGTTTTGCGCTTTGTCCAAATACTTCTTCATTCTCTCGTCACGGGCTTCACTTGTACCCAACATGTGATTTACTATGACTTGTGAATCACAATGGACTTTGAGAGATTTGACGAGCAGACTTTGCGCTAACTGGAGTCCGGCCAGGAGGGCTTCGTACTCGGCTTCATTATTAGTAGTGGGGAATAGGAGCCGAAGTGAGTAGGTTACCTCGTGTCCGTCGGGAGCGACGAGTAAAATACCAGCTCCACTTCCCATCTTGTTTGAAGCTCCATCTACGAATCCGCTCCAGCAGTCCGGCGGCTCTTCTTTGGATTCCAAGGGCTGTGCTAGTTCGGCATTGGCAGAATTTTTCTGTTCGGCAATGACGGGGATTGCTTGATCGAACTTGGCCTCTGCAAGAAAATCTGCCAAGACTTGTCCCTTGATGGCTTTCCGAGGTAGGTACTCGATTGAGTGTTCTCCTAGCTCTATGGCCCATTTGGCGATTCTGCCTGATGCTTCTGGCTTGGTCAAAACTTGCCGAAGAGGCAGATCGGTTAAGACGCATACCTTGTGAGCATAGAAGTATGGCCGCAGTCTCCTTGCTGCATTTACTAACGCCAGAGCAATTTTTTCCAGAGGTTGATACCTTGTTTCTGGACCTCTTAATGCTCGGCTTGTAAAGTAGATGGGAAACTGCTTTAGGCCTTCTTCTCGTACAAGCACCGCACTGATGGTTTGATCTGATGCCGCTAAGTATAAGAATATTACTTCGGCTTCGGTTGGAGCCGAGAGAATAGGAAGCTCGGCTAAATAACTTTTGAGTTCGTCAAAAGCCTTTTTCTGCTCTATGACTTCAGAGACGATTTAGTCTTCTCGGCAGGGAGAGCGTCAATAGTTAGGATTACTCCATCATATTGCGGCTCGTTGTCGTCTTCGGGATCCTGTTGCCTTTTCGGATCCTGAGGAGCGCAGTTCGCACCTCCCTGCTTTTTGTTCCTTTTCGGCTGCTTGCTTTGGTATTTTTTTAACGTCCCTGCTTTCACAAGGGCCTCAATACCTGCAGCCAAATGTCGGCACTCCTCGGTATCGTGACCGTAGTCTTGATGGAAGGAGCAATATTGATCCTGAGGTCGGCGTGAGGCCGATTTCGTCGTCCGCCTTGGCTTTTCGAACATATCGGAATGCAGTTCGAAAATTTCCGCTCTTGACTTGTTCAATGGTACGAACTGAGCGGGCGGCTTCTCGGGATTGAGACGGGGTCCCAATCTGTCTTGCACCGGAGCCCTTTGAATTCTTTCAAATGGAGTCCGGCGAGGATGTCCCCAATCGCTATGATCGGGCTTCCTTCTGTCTCCTCGGGACGATGAGCTGTCTAACGACCGTTTGCGACGGTCTGCCTCATCGGCCCGGGAGTACTGGTCCGCAATGTCCCACATCTCTTGAGCTGTTTGCGGACTGCATTCCACGAGCTTTCTGTAGAGAGCTCCGGGCTGGATTCCATTTTGGAATGCCGAAATGATAAGTAGATCGTTGAGATCATCTACTTGTAGGCATTCCTTGTGGAATCTCGTCATGAAGTCGCTGATCTTTTCGTCGCAACCTTGACGTATAGAAAGCAGCTGAGCCGAAGTGCTTCGGGCTTCCGCTTTCTGAAAGAACCTCCTGTGGAAAGCATCCATTAGATCTCGGTAGGATCTAATGCTGCCTTGAGGAAGGCTGTCGAACCACCTTCTGGCGTTCCCGATGAGTAGCTCGGGGAACAGCTTGCACATGTGGACCTCATTGAGACCCTGGTTCGCCATATTATACTGATAGCGTCCCAAGAAGTCATGAGGATCCACTAGCCCGTCATAAGTCATTGACGGTGTCCGGTAGTTCCGCGGCAAAGGAGTTCGGGTGATATCGTCCGAGAACGGAGTCTTTAATGCTCCGTACATGGCGAACCCGACATCTCTTCGGTACGGAGGAGATGGAGTTCTCCTGTGGTTCCGGTACCGAGGAGGAACAGGAACATGTCGGGGTTGAAGATTCTTTCTCCTGGAAGACACGTCACTACTGCGGTAGTGACTTTCATGTCTGGATGAGGAGGGAGAATCCGCCGTTGTCTTCTCCGGCTGTTGGCTCTTCTGCAGGAAGGTTAAGAACTCCTCCTGCTTCTCGGCCAAGAACAGCTTGACAGCTTCATTCAAATCAGGCTGCTGGGAAGACTCGGTGTGTGGACCTTTTGAGCGGCTTGTTCCTTCTCCGTGAGAACTGGAAGTAGATTTTTCACGAGGCTGCTTTCCAGGCCTATGGGCTGCTGGATTAGCTTCCTCATGGTTATCACGGACGGAGGCACGGGTGTTATGTGATCTGGTATGCATTTTTTTTGGTAGAAGAGGATCAAAGATTCGCTTTATCACAAATTTGGTTCTCTGTTTCCCACAGACGGCGCCAGTGATGAGTCTGCGAATTTTTGATGTTTGTAAATGCTGGTAGAGAATGAAGATCACGACGCAGAGAATTTACGTGGTTCGATTTACTGAGGTAAATCTACGTCCACGGGAAGAAAAGAGGGCAGAGTTGTATTGCTTGATCTGTTTTCTACAGCTTACAATACAGACTTGCTATTTTGTATTTTATCTCTAGAGATCGAGAGAATGTTTAGAAGCTAACCATATCTATCTGATCTAGGTTCTATTTATACATTGAACCCAGATCGTGGCATGCAGCCATTTACTAGGTAGTGGATGTCGTGGAGATCGTGGCGATCTTGCATGGGTCCACTATCCTGCATGAGTTAATGACTGCTTGACACCACTAAATAGATCGTGGGTGTAGTGGAGGTCGTGGAGGTTCTGCATGAGTCCACTATCTCCCAGTTCGGTCGAATACTGAGACCGAACTGCTGAACTATTGCCGAGCAGCTTTTGCCGGTCTGAGAGTAGAGCTTGATTGGTCGGCTTTTACCGAGCTGTAGGCTGGGGCCGAACTCTTTGGTAATGCCGAACTGATTGGTTGGCTTTTACCGAGCTGTAGGCTGGGGCCGAACTCTTTGGTAATGCCGATCTGATACTCTTCCTTGGGCTTTGGGCTGATGGGCCGTCACTGCTGTTGGGCTTGTTTAGTCCGTACTCCATCAATAATATAGACGATGAATCCAATAAAATGCTCGATTATGAACTTATTATGCTATCTGTCAATGTCATTTGAAAATTCTACACTGATACTATTATTTTTATATTTACTTACGCTACCTGTCAATGTCTTTCGAAAATATAAAACTAATTTTACTTTGACAACATGTTTTGGGCATCAAAATGATTTATTGTCCAAAATCAAGATAGCTTTGCCATATTAAAAAAAAAATTCTAATTTTACAACATTCCTCACATATAATGATATAATGGCATACACTAGTTTATGAATTATCAATTATGTGTAGAAGTAGAGCTTATTATAAAAGTCAATGAAAGGTTTAAATCCCCCAACGAGTTAAATTTGTTATTTTGTATATATAATCTCTTTCAAAATAAATTTATATTTCCGCTTGGATCTTCAATTATACTCCGTAGAACAGGATATAAAAAGCAAGTTGTCCGAAGTGGACCTCGTTTCCATCGAGGTTGCTAGAGTTAAAGACACAACATAATAACTCCAAAAACAGCATTGTTGCAATGCTGTCACTATATATATATACACATAGATGAATCCAGATTCCAGTTTATGCAAGAAAAAAAGAGCAGAAGCTGCAAGCAAAAGATGGCGATGACGATGAGGATGATAAAGAGCGAGGCAAGGCTCCATGCAGCCATGCACGGCGATACCACACGCGTCAAGCGCAGGCGAAGAGATCCCTCTGTCTCTGAAGATAAGGGAGCGGTGGCGGAGCCCAAGCAGGCGGCAGCAGCCACCACCGTGAAGAGAAGCTCCAAATACCGGGGCGTGAGCAGACATAGATGGACTGGCAGATATGAAGCACACTTGTGGGATAAACTGTCATGGAATACTTCTCAGAAGAAAAAAGGCAAACAAGGTTAGTTAAGTTTTTTCTTCTTTTCACTTTCTTCATTTCCTAATTTAACTCTTTTTCTTTACATAAAATAGCATCTTGACTTTAAACTCTTGTGTTTTTTATTTTCATGGTTTTGTGCTTGGAATGGAAACTGTAAATGTGCAGTTTATCTTGGTGAGTGAATTCACTTCTTCTTCAGGTGTTGTTGTTTTTACAAAGATTTTAATTGGGACTGATAGTTATGAATATTTATCAGGGGCTTATGATGATGAGGAAGCTGCTGCAAGAGCTTATGATTTAGCTGCACTTAAATATTGGGGAACATCAACTTTCACTAATTTCCCAGTATGAATATCACACTTATGTATATTTTTTCTTGTTTCATGAAATATTTTCTTCAACCAAATTAACTGTAACCCATCATGTTCAGATTTCTGATCATGAGGTAGAAATTGGAGTGATGCAAAGTACAACAAAAGAAGAGTATCTAGCATCATTGAGAAGGTACTAATGTGGTTTTATTTACTATTACTACCATTTTATTTTTCATTATCAGAATCATGCTAATTTTATTGATGCTAATGTAGGAAAAGTAGTGGCTTTTCAAGAGGTGTTTCTAAGTACAGAGGAGTTGCAAGGTAATGCCAAATCATGTGACAAAGCAAAAACATTTTTATGTTTCATATGCAAGGATCTTAATTCTAATAATAACATGTGATTACAAAATGCAGACACCATCATAATGGAAGATGGGAAGCAAGGATAGGAAGGGTGTTTGGGAACAAGTACCTCTATCTTGGCACTTACAGTAAGTTTTTGTAAAATTCATCCCATTTGTTCAGTCCATGCTCGGATTCGTGTTGCTGAAGCTGCCATTTCCACCCATTGCAGGTACACAGGAGGAGGCAGCACGCGCCTATGATATTGCAGCGATAGAGTACAGAGGGATCAACGCTGTCACCAACTTTGACTTGAGCAACTACATCAGGTGGCTGAAGCCAGGAGCAAGTGCTCCAGTCGCTGCAGCTCAAGACACGAAGATGGGGATAGATCTGCCGCCTTTGGCACCAGCTTACTTGGCAAGGGAGGAATCTCAACCTCTCTCTCCCTGTTTGAAAAGAAAAGCTTATAGTGCAGAGGACCTTCAAGAATCGTTTTCTTGCAAGAACCTCATGAGTCCTTGCAGCAAGCCGTCTCCAACGGCCTTGAGCCTGCTCTTTAGGTCGTCCCTGTTCAGAGAGCTCCTTGAGAAGAACTCGTATGCCTCGGAAGAAGAGATTCAAGATGGGAATACTCAAATTGAGACGAGGGTAGGGAGTGGTGATGGATATGGAGGGATGTTCTCTAATGAGAGCGGAGATCTTCCGTTTGTGCTGTCTGCAAACAGGCATACCATTGACCTGCAAGGACAGCTTGATCTCGAATATAGCTGCCCCGACAGTATCTTCTGATCAGGACACTGCATCAGCTCAACCCGAGGGTTCTGTGCGTCTGTACATACAAAAAAGAGCATTTATGTACACTTGAATGTGTAAATTAGAGACATGTATACATACCATAAACAAAATTGAAACAGAAAAATGTGTAAATCACACCAACTTGTACGAGAAATCATATTCAAATAGAGACATTTAAGCTCAAACACTGTGTGCCTTTTGAGGTTTCTCTAGTTTGATTTCTAACCTTTTTGCTGCACTAAAAAAATATACCTAAAATCATGAAACTCATCACAGACAAACGTATTTTTACCTCTCAGAGAATTGGTATAACACGAACCACGACAGTTAAAACGACGTAGATTTAAGACAAAATCGCAAAAGTATTCTATCAGTGCACACACTATCATGCACAATACAGGAATTGCATCAGTATACATACTATCTTGCAAAACAGTAGTGATACATTTTTTTACCTTCACCATTTTTTCTGTGCAAGTTTCTCATCCGAGCCACTTTAGTGACGAAATCGACAGAGATTGTCACGAGGCTTCTGATTACAAATGGGATTAAAAAAATCATTTTACCCAGGTTTAATCTGTTGTATCTTGCAAACTTTCTCCGGTGTAGATTTCTCGTTTGACTGTAAAAATTCGTGTAAAAACGAGTATAATCTGGCACAAAAACACTGTAAGAAAAAGAGCAGTGAAAAGAAGATTTCACTGTTTACTTATTCTGAGGCAGGAATATTTCCAGCAATGTGTAACTATGAATCTTGTCCTACATATTTCCACAGTTTTAACTTATTGCATCAAATATATACAAAACTATTAGTTGCTAGCATTGGTAAGTCCGATGTTAGAAGCAGACAAGACAAACTGGAATGAAAATGGCCCTTGGGAATGAAGAACAACATATTCCATATCAAGAGTTAAACAAATATAACTCTTGAGTTAACTGATCCAAATGGGAGGCTGCTTATCTAGATACCCTACAAAGACTGTATTAGCGTTGTCTCAAACTCAAAAACGAGCGTCATTGGAAACATCTCCCTTTCTGTCCTCGTACGATAAAGGACATGGCAACATTGGACAAGACATAATGAGACCAGAAGAAGCGTAGGCCTTATATAAACATGTGGTTTCGCATTCCTGTTTATCAGGCAATAGCATTTCATAGAACATTTGCAGGAGACGAAACAAAGCACAGTAAAAATGGAAATGGCTTTGGGAGAAAGTGAAGTGTACGGGAAGAGGCAGTACTCGTGCATGACAGACTGTGCAGCTCCTGAGATGAAGTGTGTGAAGCGTAGACGAAGAGGCGCAACTGCTTCTGTTCTTGGTAGCACACAGCCGGTGCAGCAGCAAGAGAGTGACTCGATTTCTGCTCCAAAAACTGTCAAGAGGAGTTCGAGATTCAGAGGCGTCAGCAGGCATAAGTGGACAGGAAGATATGAGGCACATTTGTGGGACAAACTTACATGGAATGTTACTCAGAAGAAAAAGGGAAAGCAAGGTGAATAACCATAAACCGTTCTCTTTTTCTACTCTTATTACTTACAGTTCTTGACATGAAACCTGTGTATTCTTTCATGTTGGATTCTGCTATGGATATAAAAAACGGCAACAGTCTATCTTGGTGAGTACAAACTCATTTTTTTTCACCATGAATCTCAATGACACTGTTCAAGACGAACATAAACATTATCTTTCAAATATTCTTTCAGGTGCATATGATGATGAGGAAGCTGCCGCAAGGGCTTATGATCTAGCTGCGTTGAAGTATTGGGGGACGTCGACTTTCACTAATTTCCCGGTAAGTAATCTAGACATGAAAAATGTGTAATGGTAAACAAACCCCGTACCTAATGAAATACTCATCTATTCACTGCTGCAGATACCAGATTATGAGAAAGAACTTCATATAATGCAGACTGCAACAAAGGAAGAGTACCTAGCCTCTTTGAGAAGGTAAATTTTAACTGTTTACGCCGATGAAACAAGTTTTTTTCTGTTTCGGAGATGAACCAATTAAACAAAAAAATCTTCATATTTGCAGAAAGAGCAGTGGTTTTTCAAGAGGGGCATCAATATACAGAGGAGTGGCAAGGTATATAATCCAGAAAAAAAATGATTTTTTTTCTCTTTTCGTGTAGCTATTATCAGTGAGTTCTGAACTCATAATGAATGCAGACATCATCAGAATGGAAGATGGGAAGCCAGGATTGGAAGAGTTTTTGGAAATAAGTACCTCTACCTCGGCACCTACAGTAAGTGAAATTCAGCAAAAAACACGAAGAAAAATAAAAAAAATTGAAGTTTGAAAAGCACTGGTTCTAAACATCATGAGAATTTATGTGTGTAGGTACCGAAGAAGAGGCTGCACGAGCATACGATATAGCAGCAATAGAATACAGAGGAACGAATGCAGTCACCAACTTTGAGTTGAGCTCCTACATTAGATGGTTAAATCCGAGAGCAAACAATTCAGTCCCTCTTCAGGAATTAAAAGCAAGCACAAATCAACTAGATGCGCTGTCGCCTCTTTGCTTGAGTAAAAAACCACACTTTTCGTGCTTACCAGCAAAGCCTTGCAAGATAAACCCCATGGCCACAAGCATGCAGGAGGAGTTCAGAAGAAACACTGGATTTGGCTCGTGCAACAAGTCCTCCTCACCAACAGCATTAGGTCTGCTGCTGAGATCTTCGATCTTCAAGGAACTGGTTGAGAAGAACTCAAATCTGTCAGGAGAAGAGAGCGGTGATGAAAAAACGAACAACTTGCAACAGAGCAATGAAGGAAGGGATATGTTCTACAGTGTCCCATTTTCACTGTCTTCAAATAGCCATTGGATTGAGCTGCAAGGATAACTCCATCATGGTCACAAACCCTCTATTTACAGTTTTCACCTGCAAATATATGTATATATGAAGCTTTTTTTTCTTCTGCCTTTTCATCATTATGACAAGGTGCCTCGAAACATGGTTTTGGAAATGTATCTTCATCAGTTCTCTTCTCAGTCGTTACTGCTTATTTTCTGATCGTTTAAACATTCATTTCAACATTAAATTAAGAAAGAAAGATCGAGACCGATTCAGCATGGTTTTAATTCAAGATTACGACAATAAAATTCATCATGTCCATTGTCCTCAAGTCTGCAATATAAAAAATTCAAAACTTCATACTTCGAAAAATGAACATAACAAAATCTTGATTCAAACTTTGAAATTCTGACCTCACAAAGCATCAAGGTAACATATCATGAATCAATGTAAGAGAATTAGAGAAGTAAAACTATATTTGCTGGGCAAATCAAGTATAAAGCTGAACAAAATTCCATTCCTCGAACAAGTGAATTATACATTGCAATCACCTCTCCACTTGAAATACAGATGTGTTGATCCAGACATGCTAAGAAGCCTAACATTTGCAAAACCTTAAAACTGTTTCCTCTTGTTTTGAAAAAACTTGTCCCTTTTCGCATAAGCAAAGACCAAAGCAACACAAATCCCAACAGACATGAGAAAGGACGCCCATGGAAAAGGTGGATCCTTGAAGCAGACAAGTGACGCCTCCAGCTCCTGGGACGCTTGGTACACGAGCGAGTTCATCCCATACAGGTCGTGATCAGATGACCTCAGGTAGTACAGTGCCATCTCGTAGTCAAAATGCGAAAGAGCAGAGATTGACTTCTCCAGCTTGTACCTAAACAAGTTCCACCTCTGGTAGAACTCAGTCCGCCGGTTATGCCCCAGAAGCTTCCTCTCCCCGCCATGTGCAACAATCGACTCAAGAACATCAATCCCACTTGTGATGCTGTAGTTCAATGAAGTAAGGAACACATTCCTACGGGCAGCATCCTTCTGGATAAAAGACAATGAGGGCATCTCCGAGAACGGCCCAAACGGGGTCTGTCCAACGCTCCACGTATAGTCCATGAGCGAGCTGTTGTGCCTCGGGCTCCATACCATATGAGTTGGAGAAACGCCCCACATACTCTGCAAGATCGAGCCCACCAATGGCCTCTCAAGCTCACGAGTCTGTATGAACACGTGATGCCCATTGCAGCTGTAGTCACTCACAGCCTGCGTGCTCTTCGTCCTGATCGCTATCACCATGTCCTTAAATGCCACGGACTGGTGATACCGGTCGAGCAACAGTATCGCATTGATATCAAGATCAAAGACATACACAGGAAGAATTCTCCCGAATTCCTCCTCAGGAACCCCACCCACCCTCCTAAACTCATTATTAGATTCCAAAATCGTCTGATGCAAACGCTTTGAATCCAAATACTCACTCACAATCAAAGTATAGTTATCAAACAAGTATCTAGACGTGTATGAAGTGGTAGCCCTAGTAATCGCAAACGAACAAATAGAGCACTCTGAATACTTCAATTCATATCTCTTGAAACTCAAGCTCTGATCCCCAACCAACAATCCACGGTCACTAACATCATCTCTGAAATTCCTCTCAATCGAATTCCAATCCAATCCCACACTACCACCACCTTTACCGTCATTGATGTGAATGAATTGAACAACCAATTTACTTTCAAAAGGCACAGGAATCCTCAGAGATGGAACTAACAGTACCTGATACGCACTCGACACAAGCGATGCCAAGTCAGAGAGCAGCGCCTTCTGCGATTTAGGCCGGCCGTGGAGCGCCGCCATCGGATGAAACTCGCCTTTGGGGATAACTCCGTCGCCGGACAAGGCAGGACCGTAATCGACCGGTCCAGCACCCAAATCGATCCATAAATAGCGTTCTTTTCCGGTCCAGATTGTGCCGAGGCATTTGGTTGAGCCGGGGGAGCTCTCGCCGGGGGTATAACTGTAAGCGTAGGGTTTGGTCTGCTGCGAACCGAGGTGGATGATGTAGATGTGGAAGGAATTGGCGTGTTTCTCATTGTCGAAATCGTCGCGGATGATCTGATCGACGAGGGAGTAGGGCACGGGGGTGAGGGAGGAGCGGATGGGGTGGGGGTGGGAGGAGAGGTGGGCGGAGAGGGCGGAGGAGATGGAGGTGGAGAGGGAGGGAGGGGAGAGGGCGGGGGTGAGGTGGAGGGAGTGGGAGAGGGAGAGGTGGTGGGAGGAGGAGTCGAAGGGGGTGATGACGTGGAAGAGATCGGAGGTGAGGGCGGAGGAGAGGAAGGAGGCGAGGAGGGAGGGGGCGGAGGTGGTGAAGGTGGGGCCGACGAGGTGGACGGAGACAGGGACGGGAAGGGAGAGGGAGAGGAGGGAGGAAGGGGTGGGGGGGTGGGTGGGGAGGGGGTGGGAGAGGGAGGTTTTGATGGAGGAGGGGAGGGAGACGAAGGAGTCGTTGGAGGCGGGGGGATCTTTGCGGGCTTGGAGGGAGAGGAAGGAGTCGAGGCCGGAGATCGGGGCGGCGGAGGCAAGGAGGAGGTGGTGGAGAAGGAGGAGGAGGGCGGCCGGCGGCATTTTTGCGGCGGCGATGGATTGGTGTTTGGATCTCAACTGCGGAATTGACTTGGTTAGAGTGAACGAAACGAAGCTGGTCAGTAGTGCTATATTTCTTTTTCTTTTCTTTTTTTTTAAAAATTTTATTTTCTGACATAAATAATGGTAAATTACTCCTTTTTATAAATTAGTTGTTAAATGCTTATAAAATAGTAATAAAATTTGAAAATTTCTGGTTTATTTAATATTTAAATTTGAAATGAATCATGGAGTTTTTAAAATAAAAATATATCAATTGCTAAAGTATAGATGTATTTTTCAAATTTAATTTCTGAGAGAAAAAATGTGAATGTTGAAACACTATAATTAGTAAAAAGATATTTTAAAATTCAGTGGATATGACACCCATAATTCATTTTAAAAATTGAAAAAACTAAATACTATTGTTTTTTAATGAAATTTTCAATAATTCGCAATATTTAATTTATGCTATATAAACAATTAAATAAGGCTACGTGGCGATATATATGTGTTTATTTAGGGATATTTTAGATCAAATATATCTACATGCAGTAATTCATCCACCTCGACAAATCTCGATCTCAAGGTTCTTACTTCTTACCGATTCCGATCACGCTTCAGATCTGTAGCATCCAACCATGTACGGATTCGAAGCTATGACCTTCAACATCCATGGCGGTTACCTCGAGGCAATCGTCCGGGGCTACCGCTCTGGCCTCCTCACCGCCGCTGATTACAACAACTTATGCCAGTGCGAAACCCTAGACGACATCAAAATGCACCTCTCCGCCACCGAGTACGGACCCTACCTCCAAAACGGTTAGTCAATTCACTAATTTTATATTCCAATTGTTAGTTAGCTACCGGGTTTCATATTTCGAAATTGATGATCGGATTTCCATTCCGTTCGCTGCGAGGCTGATCCGATTCGATTTAATCTCTGGTTGTGTGATTTCGTGGGAAATTAGACCCGGAAGATGTAATTTTTTTCGTTTTGGGAAATATTTTTTAGATCAGGGGACGATTACGTAATTAGTGCATTCCGGTAAAGTAGTTGATCAAGTTTCAGTTCATAATTTGCTTTAATGAAGTGACTCTTGCTAGTTTTGCTTATTGAGTCATGTTCTTCCGTGAGCATTGTCAGGTTTTGTCTTATAATAGAACAAGTTACATTTGTTACTGTTATCAGTTATCACATACCTTTTCTTTTACAAGCCTATGTGAAATTCCCCTTGATCTTAAAAGAGCTTGCTCGTTGCTGGGGTCAGTAGGAAAATTCGCCTGTTTTTTCTTGTTGAGCTTCTTTTCTAAACTTGCCTACTGTATACAACTAGTTGGTCTCTGAAGTCGAGATTTGCTCATTTAATTAGTAATGACAGACATGATTTTCAGTTTGTTAGTAATTTTTTTGTTTTCTTGTGATTATCCTAGCCTCTTAATCTTCAACTCTTGTTCGTTGTCTTTTTGATGCAGAGCCATCTCCATTGCACACGACAACAATAGTGGAGAAATGCACCCTTAAACTGGTTGATGAGTATAAACACATGCTGACCCAAGCTACTGAGCCCTTGTCAACCTTTCTAGAGTACATCACGTATGTATATATCTCTTCCACAGTTTCTCTTTGACTTATTTTCAACTCAATTGATCAGTTGACGGGATACCATTATGGGAGAAGAAAGTAGCAAACCTTCAAAAATGCAAGTAGCTCCTTTTCACTTTCGGGATTCTTTCCGATCAAGTGAAAGGAAAGCCTTTTCCAGATTCGTAGTTTGTAACATGTGCTTGTGTACTGTACATATCTTTAGGGGCTGTTTGCTAAGATAGATAACTTAAAGATAATAAAGTTATTTGATCTAAAATGTATGTGTTTTTCTCATATTTTGTCTCATCTCATCTCATCTCATCTTTCTTGTCAAACTATTCTTTAGTGTGGGTATATTTGAATGTTATAATATTAAAAGACATCTTAAATAGGGCTTTAAGATTGTGTGAATTTTTTAATGAGAACCAGTTACTTTTTGGTGTTTATGACAAGCGCGAGACATGCCTATATTGTTTCCTTGGTTATTCTTAAAGGTTAATCAGATATGTTTCTTACCTATATTTTTAAACAATGAGGCTGGTCATACTAAAATGAGTTTTAGAGAATTTCTAGATGCTATTGAATCTGAGTGGAGACAAGACAATCTGAAGTTTGTTGGTTTAATATCATTTGCTCTTCTTCCCAAGCTTTATGATACTAGTGATATATGCTTTACACTACCAAAAGAAAGGACATAAATAATCATTGTTAACCTTGATTGTTTGGTTATTATGTAGATATGGTCACATGATTGACAATGTCGTGCTAATTGTCACTGGAACTTTGCATGAGAGAGATGTTCAAGAACTGTTGGAGAAATGTCATCCTTTGGGAATGTTTGACAGGTAGTATATCTCAATCAAACATTTGGATACAATCTGATTTTTTTTCCCGCAAAATAACTCAGCCATTCATTTCTACAGCATTGCGACTCTGGCGGTAGCCCAGAACATGAGAGAACTATACAGACTCGTGCTTGTCGACACACCCTTGGCTCCATACTTCTCTGAGTGCATAACTTCTGAGGTCTTCATTAACTGCTTCCTTCTCCCCCTTGTTTTTCTTCTTCTTTCTCTCTTATAAATTTTCAAAATTTGGATTATTGTGTCCATACTAATTTTGGTCTGACTTTATTCTGCACTTATATACTACTCCCTCAATCCCTCACTAAGTGAGATATTTCTTTTCGACACGGAATATAAGAAAATTGGGTTTTGTTAGTTAAGTGGAAAGAATAAAGTAGATAGATGAAAAAGTAGAGAGGAAAACGTACGAAAGAGAATGCCAAAAAAGGAAATGAGTCACTTAGCTTGGGACGTCCGAAAAAGGAATATGAATCACTTAACCAGGGACAGAGGGAGTACTCACCATTATCGTTTTACCTACATTGAATTAATTTCTATTGCCAAAATATATGAACACCACAGACTTGTATTTTAAGTGTTTGAAGTTTGAACTTGTCTCTTATTTGGAATTTTTATAGGACTTGGATGATATGAACATAGAGATCATGAGGAATACACTTTACAAGGCATACCTTGAGGATTTTTACAGGTTTTGCCAGGTAAGTGGTCATTTTTCAGTGTCTAAAAATCCTTTGCTTTTCTATATTTTTATAATCTGTTTTTTTATTTTTATTTTTATAACTTAAATATCTGCATATAGAAACTTGGTGGGGCCACCGCAGAGATTATGTCTGACCTCCTGGCATTTGAGGCTGATAGAAGAGCTGTCAATATCACTATAAACAGGTTCCAATCCATGATAAATTTTCCTAGTATCAGTTCCAGTGCAGTATGTTAACCCCTCATGCTCCTTTCTCCAGCATTGGCACTGAGCTTACTCGGGAGGATCGTAGGAAGCTGTATTCTAATTTTGGCTTACTGTGAGAATTCTGCATTCTTTATCTGGTTTTCTGGTGCCTCTTTTCCTTCCACTAACTCATTCTTATATGATAGATATCCTTATGGTCATGAGGAGCTTGCTATTTGTGAGGATATAGACCAGGTACTTACTCTCTTCCAAGAAGAGTTTTAATTTGTTTTCAGGTTTAATTGTTAAGTGGTAATTTTGCCAATGTTATTTGGTGTGTTTTGCAAACCCCCCCCCCCACCCAACAAAAGAAAAAGATGTAATGTTCCAGTGTTGCCTCAGAGCATACCTCAGAGAAGTTGCACCAACTTAAAAGTTAATTAAAGAATCATGTAAGGCTGAATATCCTTTTTTTCTCCAGGGTCTAGGCATTTATAGTTTTAGACTATGATATTCTTTATTTTTAAGTGTTGGAAAAAAAAGAATACTTGTAATCGCTTCAAACCTATTTACAGTATGATGCTTGAAGATCTCTGTAACTGATGCACTTTTCACAATCTTCTATCCAAACAAAAGGGGGAATACACATATTAAGACCTCAATAAGATAAATTATTTCGTTAACGAACTTGCTGCATGCTTGCTTTCCATCCTGACTACTTTTCTTTATCATATGCTGTACGATCGTTGGTTGCGTGAGGTTGCTTATCTAACTGTCATATTTATGCGGTTCTTTTTCAATTTTGTCAAGTTAATAATGACACCCCCTATTTTGGAGGGGTCCTTTTGCATCCTATATCATACTCTGAGCTGTTTTAAATTTATTCCTCTAATTGTGGCCTTCTCATTCAGTATCTTGTCATCTTCATCAAATTCTCTAATTTTTTAAGCAACTCATTCGTTTTTTCCAATCTTTCTAGGTTCGTGGTGCCATGGAGAAGTATCCTCCATATCAGTCCATCTTTTCCAAGTTATCCTATGGCGAGAGTCAGATGCTTGACAAGGCATTTTATGAAGAGGAAGTGAAACGACTTTGCTTATCATTTGAACAGCAGGTTTATTTTCCGAAGCTTGATGTTAAAATATTTTAAAAATAATAGTATCATTTATTACCAGTTACTTTAAACTATATTTCTGTAATTGTATGCATGATAACAAATATTCTATGTATTACCTGTATGAACTTTCCAGCTATTCATGAATACAGAACTGATATCCTCACTTTGGTTTATGCAGTTCCATTACGCTGTATTCTTTGCTTACATGAGGTTGAGAGAGCAGGAGATCAGGAATTTGATGTGGATATCTGAATGTGTTGCCCAGAACCAGAAGTCGAGAGTGCATGATAGCGTTGTTTTCATATTTTAGCAAGTCTCATCATCATTGCATATTTATGTAAGTTGTTTGCATCCAGCCCTTGGTTGATGGGAAGTTGCTGAGAGTATTTGTTCATACTTTCAACAATAAGTTGTGTGGTTAAGTGGGAGAGTTTCTATTGGCATAAAATAGTCTGTGCCGACGAATTATTCTACTGCACAATAAGATAGCACAGATATGCTTCGTCTTTTTCTTTTGTATTTGGACATATATTTTGCTCGATCAACAGCAGTAAGAATGTGTAAATCAACCTAAAAGCTTTGCTTTGATATCTTCATGTATTATTTGTTTGAAGAGATATGATGCTCTATGAATCAATTTATTTTGCATTTTGGCAATTTATTTTAGCCTTTAGCAGTTTGGTCAATTATTTTTTATTGTTGATTAAGTTATGGTTCTTTCAATAAACAAAATTTTGTTGAGCTTGGTGATTGCAAGTATGCAACTGCTAACTAGATTTTCAAATTTGTTCATTGCAAGTTTGCAATTTTATTTAGTTGAGACGATTATGGCCATTCAATAACTAGGATGCAAGTAGATTATCTTATGTGACCTGTATTTATTTACTTAGTTTTTTGGCAGCATGATTATCTTTTAGTATATTTATTCAAATTTTGATTCATTGGAAATGATATCAGACATATTCAACCCCTCCAAGTTGGCCTTTTACATATTTACACATGATATATATGGACGTAGTCCAGCAATTAACAAAGAGTTAAAGGAGCTGGTTGGTTGCATGTTCTTTTAAAATGGTTTAAATGGTTATGAAAGAAAAACAAAACACAAATTGAGTGGAGTAGATTGATGAGAATCAAGCTTGAGGTTCTCGAGAGTTTCATCGATAACTTGAGTTGAGAGCTCTGGCTCACTCTATCTTTCGACTAAATCATTTCTAATTTTATTATTTTTCTAAGAGAAATGATGGATTTGTAGAAACAGAATAATGTTAATATTAAGATCATCTTCAATCATACATCAAAACTCATTTTTAGTGTAGAAAACTTTGTCAATCATACATCAAAACTCATTTTTGGAATTTTCTACATAGCTAAATTGGTGCCACTGCAAAATTTATGAAATATTACAAATCAATTCATTATTATTTAATTAATGCAAATTTAAATACAAAAGTAGAATGAAAAACGTAATCTAATAATCCGATAAATCATAATTAGATCTTCCAATATTATCGTAGTACGAAGAATATGTTCTAGTTGCATCATCATACGCAAAACATGGCCGTAATGAGAACCCTGCTACATCTTCAACACTACATAGGTTAATTAACTAGAAAACTCCAACAACGACCCAACATCAAAAACAACCACACCATCGTCCTTCTATTCAACCGTGACACCCAAGGTTCACCCGGAACGGGAGGATGGGCCAACTACGTCCACAACCTCAGGAATGTCGTTCGGATGAGGACCGAACAGCTGCTTAAGGTGTCCGTACTCGGGTTCGTCACAGAGGTAGTACGCCGCCACGAATGCATCCTTCTGTAACAGCCACAACAACGAGGGTGCTTAGTATGTAACATAAACCCTAAACACATATATTGATAACGTACATGTATCATCTCCACCCATGTGTCCGTACTCGCTCTCACGTATTCATCCAGAATTTCCCACACCGCGCCTTCATAGTTCACGACAAAGTTGAAGGTGACGTACTGCTTCTTAAAAAAGCAATGCGTTTTTTGATGTCACTCTTTGTATGCCAACACTCGAACTCCTTTTTGACCTCTTTGTAAATGTCACGAACGAAAGCGTCATCGAATTCCTCACGATTACCGGCTATCTCGGCCTTCACCTGGGCTGTTAGCATGAACTCCATCAACGTGTTGTCGTCGTTGGCGTTCCACCCATCGAAGTAGAGGTAGTGTGGCTGGGAGTGAGGCAAGCGGATGTCCATGATTTCTTTAGGAGAGCAATGATAGAGGAAAAAGTGTATGTGTGGTGTATAATATGGTGTATTGTAAAATAAATAGAAGGAAAAGTGATGGACATCTACCTACCCACCCATCCCCTGGTCAAAGCAATAAAGCGTACAAGTAGAGGTGACGTCGCATGTTAACCATAAATGGTATTCCTACTACACCATGCCAATTGTAGCAGCCTTTGGTGCGGGTACCGAGGGTTGTGACTTGTGAGTGTGACAAAAATATAATCCCTATCGTTGTTCATTTTCCACCATTGGTAGACAGAGAAAAACAATGGCAGCCGGCGGTTTACCTCTACCTCCACCGCTTAATGGTGACGTACGGTATTTACGCCTACCATCTTTCCTTACGATCCTCTCACGACAACACCATATGAAAGAGCTCGTACGTACTCTCTTCATGCAACTTTTTATTATATTGTCAACTTTGCCTTTAAAAAAGAGAATGCGACCGTGCATGTTGTAGGGCTGACCGGAAAATAATGTAATGTAATACATCAGTCCTTGGTTTTCTTACAGTGTCTCCCACCGGAATTCGATGAGGTTCATGGCTTCGGACTACCCTTTCAATGTAGGTTAGTAATGCCGACCCGTGTTAGATGGAATGTCCGTCGGCTTCGAGTTGCGAACGGGACTTATTTTCACGTGGGTTGGCTGAAATTCATACGGGATAATGTTTTCAAACACAGGGACTTCTTGACCTTCACTTTAGTTGGTGATGGAATCTTCCACGTGAAGAGATACGACGTCCACACAGGCGTTCCTCCCCGCTCGGACGACAAAGGTAATCAACTACTTAGACTGACTCCATAGTTGCATATTTAGATGAGTATATATTCATGTGCTTGTAATTTGACAGATATAGTGAAGGAGGACGCCGACGACAACCCTACCGCTCCTAAAGGTCGTAGCTCAGATGAGTATCAACCATCGGAGACTGAAACGGATTCCTCCGATGGTAGTGAGTATGTGGATGATCATGGAGCGCTAGACGTGGATGGTTGTCCTACATTTGTGGTTACCATCACAACCTCCCATTTGGATCGCACCCTCAAGGTACCTTTCGGTTTTTAGAATCGTTATATTCGAATTGGTGCCCTTCAAGCGCCGGTATACTTCGTTACTGGGGAGAATACTTGGACGATTACCCTAGGGTATAGCAACTCTAAGATATGGATAACGCATGGATGGAAATGTTTCAGAAGAGCCAATCGACTTCTACTAGGGGATCGTTGCAATTTCAAGTTGTTGAATGGGAATGATGTCACGTTCTACGTTTGGTTTGACTGTGCATAGGTGGTTTGGCCGTATGTTGGTTGGGTGATGTTTTCTATGTGTTCTTGACTGTCGTGGGGTGGGAGTATTAGGTTGGTATTGGATGAAAGTATGGACCAATACCAATGTAATTGTCTATGTGGAGTGGGAGTATTGTAATAGATTGGTGTGGTCGTATGTATTGACTAGTAGACCTAAAGTTGTTTATGCTTAGTCCTTGTGTTTGTGACGATATGGTGTGCAAGTTTGTTTTGTAATGTGGACTCCTTGAATTTGGAATGCACCCGTTTAGTTGTAAACAACCGTTTGAAATATAAGTAAAAATTAGATGTAGTCAAAATTGAATGTTGCAATCATGATTTTGTTGGAAACTTATGTTGATATTAAACTATTACTATTTGAATCAATTCAGAGACACCAAAAAAAATTGAATAATAGACAAAATTAATATGTCTCGTGCACAAGATGACATGCATAAATAGGGAAATATACTAGTGATTAATCACCTAATTACATTAAAAACCACTAATTATAGAAGGTGGGCCTCTGATGGGCCTGGGCTGGTCATGGTCCTGGGCTGGGCTTCAGATGGTCCTTGGCCTAGGTCGGGCCTGGGTTTACAAAATGGCCCAATTGAAGCCCATCTCAACTAATGAGCCCAGGCCAAGACCGCTTCGTTTCACTGGTGGGCTGGCCCAGCCCAGTTGACAACTCTAGCTATGAGTTTCAAATTGAACCCTAACATTCGGGTCATTCAAATCAAAAAACAAGAAAACTGCACGCACCACCTTAAAATTTTAAAATAGGAAAACTGCACGTACCATCTTAAAATTTAAAAATAGAAAACTACACGTGTCACCTTAAAATTTAAAAATAGAAAAACTGCACGTACCACCTTAAAATTTAAAAATAGGAAAACTGCATGCACCATCTTAAAATTTAGAGGGAATTTATTTTATGAACCACAAAATTTGTCAAACTATCATTTTAGGTTAGTAAACTTTGAAAATATTATTTGAGGTCCGTCAAGTACGAGTTAATATCAATTGAATGACTTTTTTACCATTTCCAAGTAATGGAGTAATAGATATAACCAACTACAGCTTTAAATGTTAACGTATGTCGATTGGTTACAATAATCTAAGCAACAGTGAGGGAAAAAAACACGGAAATTGAAAGAAATTGAAAATATGTACCAATTTGAATTATTCACACTAGGGGACGACAATAAAATAAGCGGATATAATCATATAAGCAATTGCAAATTCAACCAAATTGAGAAAAAAAACTGACTTTGAAAGAAATTAAACTTATATACCAAATCGATTTATTCACACCAGGGCCGACAATAAATTAAGCGGATGGGTTCAATTCAATTTATTTATCCTCTAATGTTTATTCTACCAATCACGTTCCTTCTCTACATTAACGGCAAGTTTTGATTAGCCACGCTAATTTGTATCTAATTTCATTTCATTTGATTAGCCACGCTAATTTGTATCTAATTTCATTTCACCCTCCATTCTGAAATTTCTTAATTAGTTCCATGTTTCCAAGTGAGGATAGAATAGGATAGGAAAGACAAATATACTCCATAAAACATTATAGGAACACACAATTTAAGTCTCTACCTTTTTCCCTAATTATGTTTGCACTTTATAATAAGATAAATTTTACATACATATTCACTATTTAATATATAATAATACAGTATTTTGTGTAAATTCTAAACCATGCAATGAAACTACCATAGAAAATAGTAGTAGTACAAGATTTTATAAATAATTTTATCTTCCAAACATAATTATTTCTAATTTTTTTTATTTACTAAAATACTCCACTCGTCTCATAAAAATATGTGCACTTTCCATTTTCGTTCGCCCCACAAAAATATGTGCATTCCACTTTTGGAAAGTTATATCAATTAAATAATGTAGATCTCACTATCCACTAGCTCTACTTTAACTACTATTCTCCTCACATCTCTTACTTTACCATACCATTCTCGCCCTCATTCTTACTTTACCAATTCTATTTTAATTTACATGCCATATTCATTGCATTTAAAAAGAGTGAGTATAAAAATACATGAGAAATTAAAAAAAACTACTGTATATAAAAAACAATTTATTATGCAGTCCATCCCTCAGCCCATTCACCGAGTGGAACTACCCAACTTGGCCCAAGATGGAATTGGGTTGGAATGGGCTGGGCTGGGTTTCAATTCATTCCCCAAATTTCACCCAAATTAAATAATAACCTTCTGTCTCATAAAAAGTTTCATATTTTTGGCCCAAGTGTAAATAGGTTTAAGTGAAGAATGCAAATTCATGCTATAAAATCTAATAAAGCCGCGATATTATCAATTTCTTCTACAAATTCTCTTTGAAATACGTTCCTTTAGACTCATTTTATTCTCTATATTTATCCATACATGTAATGTACTCATTTTTAATGGAGTATTAACAAAGCCATATATTTTTATATTTTATTTTGTTTGTTCACATAAATACAGAGATATATTTAGTGGTATTTGCCTCAATTAAATATCACCAAATTACGGATATAGTAACAATAATAATATCATCATCTCTGCGATCAGAATTTTAAATAATTCGTATAAATTCTTGCTACTGCAGAAATCAAGCTCACGAAATTCATGTTTGCATTAGCAACAAACTTTTAGACCAAGTTACCCACCAGATATCATTACATAATCTTTTGTAATTGAAGAATCAAAATTTGATCCAGGATAGAATATATATATATATATATATATATATATATATATATATATATATATATATATATATATTATGCTCATGACTTTTATATTCGGTTACATTGGAGTATTGAATTTGTAATATTACTAATAGAAAAAGGCGATTAAAATGAACTTTCATGTTTCGACGCATCCTAAATTACGACCCACCTTGAACAAAGCAACACGTGGGAATCATCGTTGATAAAAGGACAATCTTACCCCTAATTGTACATTTTTTAGTACCCCAAAAATTTTAACAAAAATATTATACCCACAGTATGGTAATTAATTAATTACTGAAATATGTATTTAAAATGTGAGATTTGTTTGCCATAATTTATAAAATGTTAATGACACAATTATTTGCCGAGAGAGGGGAGACGGTAAAAAAATTGAAAAATCATACCCCCAGTATGTTAATTAGTGATATTTTTGTATTGTAGTGACAAATTATATGCACCTATTTATTTAAAGTTTCTTTAGGGCAAATAAGAAAACTCCAACATAGGCCTAGCAATCAAAGTCGTGACTTTATCGATTTAATTAATAGAAGTCCCAATATGCATTCTTGATACATGTTTTTTTTATTTTTTTTAACACAAATGATAAATAGAGAATTATTTCGGCAAATCTGTATGGAACGTAATTGAGATAATTCTTTGAATCAAATAATCAACAATCGTAATAATGCCATTTTTGTTAGAAAATATCACCAAGCTTTCTTTTGTTTGGGAACATATTTGCCTTGTTTTCCATCATCTGAAATATAATTTAAATTTGATAGTATAATTGTTCTATATTCTGCACAACATACTTAAATTGAAAATTATAGATAGAAATCATCATCATCTAATTAATTTGTGTGGCAGTTCACTTAGCTGTCACAGTAATTTGTTAAATAGACTCCAGATTCACCTATCTTTATTTTAAATTGGAAAAATATAATTAAGGATCGTGTGACATGTGTGTATTATTATGCGTCATTGCGTGAATAGCTAACACATATACTTGTTTCAAGAAAAAAAAAGCCTATGACCATCTCTAATTATACTCCAAAAATGAGTTTTGGTGTAGAAATTTTCTCCAACCATACCCTAAACTCAAACTCATTTTTGGTGTTTTTTGTGAAACAACACCAAATATGGTGTTACTGCAAAAATTATGTGAGATAAAAACTCAAAAATGGTGTAAATTTTGAATTTGGTGTAAATGATTTGAGTAAAATTACTTTTTTGTGTGAGATATACTAAAAAATGAGTTTGGATTTGGGGTAAATGATTGGAGATGGCCTAAATACTCCAATGGGTACTTGTGGTTAATGCATAAGTAGGATTCGACGGTTCTATGATGATTTTTTTTATAGTGAAACCTTTTTCCATGCCAGATATTAGAAGAAGAAACGGGCCAATATTATTTTTTTTGTTCACTTAAATATGAATTCATATGAATATTTATTTTGAAGCAAACAATTCAATGAAAATGAGAGCCGAAGTAAAATGCACCATCATGATTTAAATAACAGACAATTGAATTTACTTTAAAAAAACTAGAATAATTAAAGGTTATTAAATTAGGATCTAGGACAATGATGATAATGCCCCATCGTCCCAATTAAATTGAGTTAAAATTTTGGGCTACAGAAATTAAAACAATAAGTAAATAGGCCAATGCCATTCTTTCCATATCTTTTCCTCATTATATGCTTTTGTAGTGGAGTAGTAAACATTGTGTACATGTACTATTAAAGAAATGATTACAAAAATTCAAAGAGTGTGGTTGAGTGGCATGAGACTCGTCCATTCTTAATCAAATGGTTACGAGATCGATCCCCACCTTTGAGGTGTTACAAATCAGTCAGTTTTGTCCCCCCTTGAGGTGCCTGCAAATCAGAATCCGTCAGTTTTGTCCCACCTTTGAGGTGCCTACAAATCAGTGCGGCGATTAGTTATTGGGCCTGCCGGTGGATACTCTCTGTAATTACTAAAAAAAATTATTACAATATATTTTAATCAAAATATTGTTTACATATCTTCTAACCAATTACTATTTGGTATACGAATCTTAAACACGGGTTTAGTTGCCTAAAAACAGCTTAAAATAAGTTTATTAGGAGTAACAGAGTCAAACTCTAATAGGCAAGCATCTAGCCTTTCTGATAATTTAACATGAGAACTTATCATTCCATCCACAATAGGAATAGCCCAGCAATAGCCTAGCCACAAACTCCTTCTGCCACATCATCAACACTAAAAATCCTCCTGCCACATCATCAAAACAAGCAAATAACTCAGCCATAGCCTAGCCACATCACTCAAAATTATATAAAACAAATAATTAACAATCGCACAAAATACGAAATTAAATTTACCACACAGATACGAGAAAATTCAATAATAATATTAAAATTTAAAAAGTACATTAATTAAAAAAACACACTTCATTAAAATTAAAATAACATTACAACATCCTCATTAATGAGTTTGTCCCACATCGAAAGTGGAATATAAAACATTCAAGGATGTCTCTATAAAAGAGAAAGAGGTTGTCCCACGTCGAAAGTGGAACATAAAACATTTAAGGATGTCTCTATAAAAGAGAAACAACCAAGAATGAGTTTGTCCCACATCGAAAGTGGAACATAAAACATTCAAGGATGTCTCTATAAAAGAGAAACTACCAAGAATGAGTTTGTCCCGTATCGAAAGTGGAACATAAAACATTCAAGGATGTCTCTATAAAAGAGAAACAACCAAGAATGAGTTTGTCCCACATCGAAAGTGGAACATAAAATATTTACGGATGTCTCTATAAAAGAGAAACCAAGAATGAGTTACATAAAAAAATATTAAATAAAAAAAAATTAAAAAACCGCTGGGCGATGCGCTCGGCGATTCGGAGCGCTGCAATAGCGCCGAGCGGATCGCCCAGCGCACCGCCTAGCGCCGCGAAACCGCCGAGCACTCGGCGGTGTTTAATTCCAAAATCCTCTGGGCGGTTGCAATGGACCGCCTAGCGCCGGCGCTCAGCTAGGCGGTGCGCCAGGCGCCATTGCGGATGGCCTTATAATGCAATACTGATATGGAGTACGATTTTAAATTAATAACATATTCCGTATCTCAAAGTAAATAGTAAATACAACCATTAATAGTGCGACCTTTGCTTATTAAAAAATACATATTATACTTAAGTTTAAATTGTTTAATATTGCATTTCAATGTTAGTAAAAATAATTCAAATACCATATTCGTTATAAAATAAACACCATAATAATACTATATCATGTGCACAGAGACACTTTGAACACCATATAATAAAGGTCTAGTAGACCACTTTCAATTTTATATTTCCTCTGTATCCTGAAAAAAAGATTAAATATTTATCGGATTGCAAAGTAATTTTGGACTTTGTTCTACCATCACATTTCTAGTAGAAAAGGGTATTTTAGAAAGTGTAATTTAATTTCGTAGTAAGAAATTATAAAGTAACACATTCAACCAAATAAATTAAATATGTATATATTTCAAGGTAAATATCGCTTTAAATCCTAACTATACGTGCTCGATCAAATACAATTATGCATCCATTTTGAGAAGTATTATAGCATAAACCAAAACGACGCTATTATTGTGCCATGTAATTTCAAAAATAAAGTGTAAATAGCTTTGAGTGAAGGATGCAACTTCATTCTATAAAATCTAACAAAACCACGGTATTATCAATTTCTTCTAGAAATTCTTTTAAATACGTTCCTCCACACCCACTTTATTCTCTATAATTATCCACAGATATAAGTAGTAATACTATTAACAAAGCCAAAAAAAATATTTTTTTTTCACATAAATATGGAGACATATTTGATGGCATTTGCCTCAATCACATAACACCAAATTATTATTATTATTATTATTATTATTATTATTATTATTATTATTATTATTATTATTATTAATATCATATCTCTGCGATCAGAATTTGAAATAATTTGTATTCTTTCTACTACAGAAATCAAGCTCACGAGATTCATGTTTGCATTAGCAACAAACTGTGCCTGGCAAAGAATGCACTTTATTTGATAAATTCATTGATGTTTTATATAATAACTACAAAATAAACCTACCAAACTTACGTTACAAATTGTAAAGTTGTTTTAGGTTGGTGAGAAAATGAAAAAAGGTCGTACAAAAATTAAAAGATGAGAAGGATCGTACACGATTCACACAAGTATAATTTTCCGTTACAACTATGATCTGTATAATTAAAATAAATGTTACTATTATTTTTAAATAGAGTTCAAATTTAAGTCTAGTACTCTCTACTCTCTAGTCTCTCACCACTTCTTCTCTAATTAGTGGCTTATTAACTTTTCAATTTAGTCCCTATTTCCTGTTAATTACTAACTATTTATACTCTATTTAAATTCTATTACAGTTAACTGAAATTTTAAAATAAGCCTAAAATATACTACTACTTTTTTAATACTTGGAGATCATAATATGCCCATGAAAACTGCAACACGACATTTTTTCCAAAACATCAATGACTCATCTCAAATATTGTGTGTTGGTGAACAAATAAAATATTACTCCTATTAATTTATATTTAATATGCTGTCGTGTAGAGTGAGTTATACAAATAAATTAAGAATTGTCTATGTGTAATTTATTATCTTGCAAAATAAGAGTTCAATTTGAAGAAAGACTCCGGTCAATATTTTTAATTTTTCTTATATAGTTCATTCGTGATCTTTTTGTCTTTTTTTTTCTTCGACATTTCTTGAATTTATTTAGTCTTTAATTAATAATTAATAATAACAAAAATGTTTCATCCAAAGTCATGTAAAATGAACGGTGGCGATATCATAAATAAATAACTAAAATAAAATATTACTCCATAGTACTCCATATATTATACTCCATATGTATGGAAATTACTACTCGTAAAAACTATTATAAGTAATGTACTAATATAATATTCTACTAGTTTTTAGTATAAAATATTTAAAAATATATTATAGCGAATAAATAATACTATGATGCACTAATAATTATACTACTAGGGATAAAAAAATGAGAATTCCAATTATTGGTAAGGCAATTATTGATAAATATATATAGATACTAAAACGGTTATATAAATGATCGACATTTTTTATACAAAAGTTTTTATGTATAGTCCGACAAGATTCGTATACCTAAATTACTCGAAATGCTTTTTAGACGAATAATATCCGTACAACAAATCCGAAGACAGTTAAACGATACTGCACCCGTGATACGATACGAGATTATCTCAGTATATTAAAACTTTATATCAATAGCAGTCAACGACACATAATATATATCGAAAAACTTTTTATCTAACCCATCGATCTTAAAATTTCAACACACCAAAACCTGAACATGCAAACCTTACATTTAGGGGTAAAAAATTACAAGGATCAAAATGCAATTATCATAAAATTTGAAAATTAGCACCAAATATTGCAAATCTCAAAATAAATAAAAATTCCATTACTAGTATTATTTTTTTGAAATCAATCTATTACTTTGATAAAAACAGAAAGTAGAAAATGTCCATTCTTGCAAATTTTAATTTATCAAAAATATCTTTACTCATCTCAGAATTGAATATATACAGATCAGGTGTGAATAGTGTGATATGATTCATTAGATACCTAAAATATTCAAATTAACTTATCCAATTTTAATATGTATACATCTATTATTTAATTCCTATATCAGAGAATTGTAGAGTAATTTTCTTGGCTACTATAAAACGATAAATAAATGTAAAAAAAAAACAAAATCAATGAGTTTAGCTTAGAAAAGGAGTAGATTGGGTATAAATAAGGCAAAGTCAAATTTCTTGGAAAAAAAAGAAAAAAGAAAGAAAACAGAGAAAATCCGCTTTTCTGTACAGCCCACTGGAATTGTATGGCCAGCCCCCGGTTTTCACTTCACTTCTTCCTCAAACTATCGATATATATATATACCCCAATCACCCCACCCACCCCACCTCCTCCAAACAATTTGATCTTCACCTATGTATACAGATATGCGTTACATTCCTGTCAATCTTTTCGTACAGGGACTGCTGAATGCATAGTTTTTCGTATTAAACCAGGAAATATCATATCACAACTCCAATTATACCCAACAACTTCCTAAAAGAGCACGACCCTTTTCCGTTTTCTTGATTTTCTCCTCCTTGTTTCATCTTTTTTGGCACGCGATTTCAGTGCTCTGTTTTGACTCTGTTTCCAAGATCGAGTCTTTACCCTGCATGAAAATGAGGATTGAGCCGAACGGGAGCGGCGGGAGGGGGAAAATGAGCAGTGAATCGAGGAAGGGGAAGCGGCGGCAGAAGAGGATTCCTGCTGTTCAGAAGCTTTATGAGACTTGCAAGGAGGTTTTTGCTGATTGTGGGCCTGGCATTGTTCCCTCGCCCGAGAATGTCGAGAAACTTGCTGCTGTTTTGGGTATTCAAAATTCAAATCAATCTCTTTTCATTTTCATTTGTTTGGTAGTAATATCTTTGTTTTTTGTTGGGGTTCAAATTATTAATCTTGATGTTTGCAGTCTCTGTTTAGGCATGGGATTTTTGTCAATGTGGGACAATTTCCAGTGGTTTTGCAAGTACACTTTTTTTTAGTACTCCATATAATTTGGTTGGTGAAGGCTATGAATGTAGCATGAAAACAAGGTGTACTTTTGTGATGGAATTGAATCATATGTTGTTGGAGGGTGGTGGTGTCTAAATATGGCGATAATGACTGTCTGATTGGTTTATCATTTTTTGCATTTTTCTTGTGAAAATGGTGGATTCCGTAATTGTGGGATCAATTTACTTTTTTTGCCATCTGCTTGGCTCTTGAAATTTATGCTATATAAGTGGTGCCATGTGCCTTGAAATTTGTGTGTTCAAATCTTTCTCGAACCATTAATGCAAATCCGAGGTTTAGTGACCCAAACATCATCAAGTAAGAATCACCCATGTGAAGCTTCATGTTCCCTGTTTTAGAAACAGGCTCTTGCATCACTATATTTTTTTATTACCCTCTTGTGGTATTGAACTATTTTCTTGCATAAAATAAATGTTAGGTTTTCAAAACCCCCCTTTGCTGATGCTTTGTGACTTATCCACATCATGTTGTTGAGCTGCTGGTTTTTAGCTATTGCAATTCAGTTGTATCATGTCTAATGTGAACTTTATAAATCAAAAACACATTTCAAAATCTATTCTTTCCTTAATGCAGTCAAATGGTTTTGTTGTTGCTATGTTTTTGGTGCAGTTTGCTAGTGTGATTATGAATTTATGTGATTGACTAGCTGTGGCTATAAAGAATTGTGAAAATGTAGTTCCTATTTTGACAAACTGCTAAGCTTATATCATATCCTCGGGTTTTGAATGTTTCTACTAAGTCTTAACGATTGTGTTTGATCCCTGCAGATGGAATGACTCAAGAAGATGTAGGCTTGCGGCCAAATATGCCGTGTTTCAGCAAGGAACGCACGCCTATCATAACTTATATGCGCCTCCATGAATGCGACAAATTCTCAGTAAGTTTCTTGTTTTTTAATGAAGAATCACTTTGTCAATTCTTGATTTCACCAGTGCACGTGATTTGAGTGAACCGTCTTGCTTTGTTATTGCAGATTGGTATCTTCTGCTTGCCCCCGAAGACTGTCATTCCACTTCACAGCCATCCCGGAATGACAGTTTTCAGCAAGCTCCTGTTTGGCACAATGCATATCCGGTCCCTTGACTGGGCGGACAAGGCGGATGATTGCAAAACGATGAGTGCTGTGGATCCCAAAAGTATGTCCTTGTTGAAACTAATGGCTTCTTTGTTGGTCCCACTTGTGAATTACATATGTTCTTATTGAAAAAATAGGGGATTATGCTATCATAGCTATCCCTATTTGTGCTCGTTTTTTTCGCTCTCTTAGTCCCGTTTGTATGCTCGTTCTAGTTGCTCTTTTAGCCCTTTCGATATCCCTACGTTGATCACCGTCTTCCAATGTAGTTTCCATTTTTTTCAACTGCTGAGATTGTTAGACTTGTTTCGAACAGACCGTAGTAAATAATTATGTGCAGTGTTTGATAGGTGAGACCTTTCGTTGTAGACGAATCTTTACATCCACAGCATAATAAGTGCAGTACTTGTGTATCTCTTCATTTGCCTTCGATTCTCTGTGTTCACATGCCATCTTCTTGCAGACGACAATGGTCTATGTCTGGCTAAGGTCAAGGTGAATTCGGAGCTCACCCCACCTTGCAACACCTCCATTCTCTATCCAGCCGATGGGGGCAACATGCACCGGTTCACTGCCAGGACAGCGTGCGCTGTTCTCGACGTGCTTGGCCCTCCATACTGCGACCCCGAAGGCCGTCACTGTCAGTACTACCAAGAGCTGCCATTTCCCCAAATTTCAGGTACAAAAACCTGGTATTCTTCTTTCACATGGAAGCTTCCAAGCAAGATCCCTTTTGACATTAGATAGAATCTTGGAAACTTCCACTTTGTTTCCATTCCTCCTAACCAGATCCTAGTTGTGATTAATATTTACAAGTGAAGACTAATAAACCATCATTTGGGATTAAAAAACTCTAAATGAAGTGAATGCATGCATTTGTATATACACAAGTTTGTGTCATGTATTAATAATTGGTCATTGTTTGATATACAGTGGGCGGCAGCGACGTGTCGGAGGAGGAGAGGTTTGCATGGTTGAAGGAGATGGAAAAACCAGATGATCATGTGATTGTAGGAGTGGCATATAATGGTCCTAAGATAGTGAGGAAGTGATGATGGTTTAAAGAAGGAAGTAAAAATCAATCTCCTTAAGGATATATATTTCCAAATGTAGTACACCTTTCTTGTCCATTTTTTGTCCCCTCTCTCTCTTGAAAGGGGGTGTGTGTGTGAGATTTTATGTCGCCCCCTTTTTTTTTGGAAAGTTTTATGTAAATATTGGCAGACAACTATAGAGGATGAAAACAGAGGTTTCTATATGCACATGAGGGAGTAATTTCTATGTGCATCAACAAAGAATTTGCCTTAATCTTTCACTTATATGTTAGTGTAATATTATACTTTTTGTGCAATTTAATCAATTATTGATAATAATGTATGAAATTCATCTAAACAAAAAAAATTAATCAAGATTTATTGAATATCAAAATTTGTGTTGCGGGAAAAGGAGGGTTTTATGTTGTGAGAAATAGAGAAATTGAATGGAGTAGTACCTATATCATGTCCTAATTTTCGACGAAATAGTATTAGCATAAAGTAAAACTTACTTTCGAGACTCTTTGTTTTTCGATTTCGAATATTATGTAACGACCGTAATGTAAAATGTAATGCACGGATTACATATTAAAATCAAAATCCTGGGGTGATCAAATTGCTAACTCACTCTCTAGTTGCTAACCACAACTAATTTAAAACCATATTATTTTAAAAATCTAGTGATCTAAAATTTGCCACGTGTAATTTTATTTTTTTATTAATTAAATTGAAAAAGATAAAAAAAAAACCAAATTAGAGTTTTGGATGAAAATGTCAATATAGTGTTTTGAAAATATCAACGTGATTCCTTGAATATGTAACACAATTTTACATTGACATTGTATATATATTATATTGACATATTTTGATACTTACATTTACATTTAACTGTTACGTAAAAATTATGAAAATTCAAAAAAAAATTTAAATTTTGACATCTGAACATATGCAAGTGAGATCTCGTTAGAATCTTTATAAAATTATCTTTAATTTGATATATTTTATGTAAAAAAATAATATAAATTGAGAGAGTTATAATCATTTAAAGTTTTGAGATATTTTTTAAAGGTTGATTATAACTAATTTTTTGTTAATTGACATTAATACCCCTAATTGACATTTTTTATGTATCGCATTGATATTCGCGGCTGAATGATCTTATACCTTAATTTAATGATCTAATGCATATAATTTAGTTGTAGTTAGCAATTTAAGAGGGAGTTACAAAATAACACACCCCTCAAATTCTTTGGTAACAACGCTTTATTTTCTAATAGATGTTAGAGATCGTGTTAATATGGATGAAAGCCAATCTTATTTTTATATATTTACTTACATACTTCCAAATTCTAGAATTTGTGAAAAAATTGGGTTTTCCTTGTGAAACAATTGTATAATACAAATATTCTCCTATCTAAGAATTGAAGTATAATGTAGGATAAGAAATACTCCGAACCTCAATCAATAATTAGAAGGAAATCATATTACCAATTCAGTCGTGTTTCGTTATTAATGAAATGATTTTAATTAGTTCAATATTGAGATACAAATATAGGAAGGGACATAGGTGATAGGAGAGACGAGAGAAGGGGATGGTGGCGCGGTTTGGTGGGCGGTGGTCGGCCGTGAGTGATCGGAGTGGCGGCGGTAGTGTTTATGTATGGTGGGATGAGAGAAAAAGATAAAAATATGTAGATGTGTAGTGACACTTAGACAATATAATTTTTTTTCTTATTTTTATTTAGATAATACTCCCTCCGTCCCCGAATAAGAGTCGCTAATTTCCATTTTGGGTCGTCCCCCATTAAGAGTCACTCTTCATTTTTTCATAAATGGTAGTAGGCCCCACATTCCACTAACTCATTCCACTCACATTTTATTATAAAACCAATATAAAAATGTGGGTCAAACATTCCGCTAACTTTTTCAACCAACTTTTCTTTACATTTCTTAAAATCCGTGTCCGGTCAAAGAGCGACTCCTATTAGGGGATGGAGGGAGTAAGTTTTATCTACAAATTTAGAAAAAACTTAAATTCATATATTTCTAAGTTAATTTCGTGTAATTTTGACAATGATTAAAATTAGTGTGTTCACAGACAATTATTCAATGATACTGTATTATGATAATTTTGTTTTTTGCTATGATTGAATTTGACTTAATAAGATATGTGGAAATGACAATTCAACATCAAACATATTTTATAAAAATTTAAAACACTCGAACAATAGTAATAATACAAACAAAAGGGTAATTGGCACGTCAATATATCTAATCATGACTTTAGAAATCCTTTGTTGGAATGCACATAAATAGTCCTATATGAACTCATAATTATACTCTTGGTGCAGAATTGAAAATTGTGGAAGCCATGTCATAAATGGTCTCTACTGTCAATTAAATTGAGTTCCCATTGATAGACAAAACGTGTCACAATACACATCGGTGATTAATGTTTCACTATCTATATGATGTTCTTATCAGTAATAAATTCTGAAATTTAAATCCCTTTATTATAACTTAATTTAAGACCAACATTTATATATGATTATAATCCCTCTTAATTAAATTTGGAAAAATATGAATTATGAATTATGATTTATGATATAAAATTTATTCATATTTGTAATTTGGGATCATGAACTATTATTCATGATCAAGCGGAAAAGCTATTAATGTTGGATAGATGCTTCATATTCGAATATATTATGCCGGGGTATTTAAAAATATTACCACTTCAACATTTTTTTAAGGAATTACTAGCTCAATTTTATTTATATATAGGGTCCTGTTAGGTTGCGATTTTTTTAGCTTAATTGAGAATTGAGATGCATTTTCAGCCACTCGTCCACAAAATTTTCAAAATGTCAACTGCAAGTAGATTATGTCAACTAGGGGGTATTATCGTCATTTCATTTCTGAAATAGCAGAAAAATAAAAGTTGAAATGTCAACAACGCAAAAACAATTCAAAGTTTGTCAATAGCCTGCACATCAAATGTCAACAACTTATAGCAAAATGTCAACAGCATGTCAATAGCCTGTATATAAAATGTCAACAGCTTGTCAACGACTTGTATAAAGTGTCAACAACTCAAAAACAATTCTTGTAATTTAAAAATAAAAACTATTTTATCTTAATTTTTTTATTTGACACATGTTCTGGCATCATGATCATACAACTCATGTCAATAGTCTCCATATCAAATGTCAACAAATTATAGCAAAATGTCAACAGCTTGTCAACAACTTGTGATATTGATTTTTGCGGATGAGGATGAAGTAGATCACGACGCAAACGATGAATTCCACGTCGGATTGACCAGGTCTGAGAAAGCTAGAGAGTAAATCCTCCAATTCGAGCGTCGATCGCCGTCGCAGCTCCGATTCCTTCTCTCTCATGATTGTATGATTAGTATAGTATTACCTTCGTTGCTCGCTTTCAAATTTCTCCGGTGACTAAACCTCGCAGAAGTCGGCGGCTTCACGAAATTCGCTCCATCACTAATCTCAGCAGCACTCAACATCAATTTCGCCTCCGCAACGCACTCGTTCTCCTTATTACACATCAAATCGTCGGCGCCGCTGACAATCTCCGGCGCCGAATATTCACTCACGCCTCCGATTCCGCCTGAATCGAGCTTATCAGACTCCGATCCTTTCTCCACGTCTTCGAATTTGTACTCCGCCGCCAGACTAGTCAGAAATTCGGTTTCACCGATCTCGATAGGCAGCTGCTGCACAGTCTGTACGACGTTCAGATTCTACCTAGGGTTTCAATTTTCATCTTCTTCTCGATTTTCTGTATTTTCTGATCTCCAATTCTCTCTCTGATGGAGGAATACAATCATGAGATGAGTGGGGCTCGAATTCGAGGTGCAATTTTGTGTACGGAGATTCCTCAGTGTATGGAAGGAACGCCTCAGAGATGGAGAGAGAGATCGAGAAACAGAGAGCAAGAGATGGGAGTTGTTCTTCGAATTTTAAGTACCATAAAATTACCTTTCTACCCTTTCATAATTAATTAATCTAAAAATATTTCCATGTGGCAAATTCAGGACTACTCATTTAATAAAAATGAGTGGCTGATAATGCATCTCAATTCTCAATTAGGCTAAAAATCTCAATTGATCACAACCATATAGGGCATAATGATAATTTCATGTTTAAATTAATCTTCTTCATCATTTTCCCTAATATTTGAGCAGCAACTCCCTTCTCTCCCTCTCTTCTTCTCGAAATAAATTGGACTATCACATGTGCCTAATCTCGCTCTCTATGCCCTCCGATCTGAACTCCGTCATCACCGTCGGCGAGCTCGAAGGCTCAGCTCTCCGCCTATCTTCTTCTCTCATCGCCGCTGCAAATCCGCCGCAGTCTCTGCCCGAATCACGAAGGCTTCAGCGCCGCCCCGTCGCTGTTCGATCCATCAATCATTGCCGCTGAACTGACATTGCTGCTCCGCCGCTGCCTTCTTCACGCTGTTGCTGTTACTGTATGCCGTGAGATTGTGATCCACCGTCATGCTTGCTCCACCGCGGCGCTATCGCCTCTGGTCATCTTCCGACGGCGGATCTCGTGCCGTCGGCTCACGCCTCCAGTCTCTTCACGACAAATTCAGCGTCGTGGCATTACTTCCGTCCCAATCTAAAGCCTCTGTTGATGTGCTAACTCATAGTAGCACCTTAATTCTTCACTTTCTTTCACCCTCTTGTGTTTGGCGATTTGGGCGATTTCTGTGAGATTTCTCTCGGATTTCAATGATTCCTCAGCATTCACACGATTTTGTCTCTGATTCAAATCGAAATCTCTCATATTTCTTCTCGGTTTTAGGTTTGTGGGTCCCGCTTTGAAGTTGTAGATGAATTTGTGAAATATGTAGATGAATTTTAGAAGGCGATTTATTTGACGTCCAACAATTACGATTAATTTGTGAAATATATGGATGCATTTTTTAATTTGATTGTGTTGCTGGAATTTGTGAGTTGTGTAGATAAGGTGTTTGTGATATTGCCTAAAATATTATTGTACATAAATTATATAAGTTGTTGACATGAAAATGTTTGTTGTTGAGTACGAAAACAATGTCAACTATATATATAATCCATGTCAACTACATATAAAATTTATATCAACTACACACATGTAATGTCAACTATATGTACAATCCATGTCAATTACATATATAATCCATGTCAACTACATATATACAATGTCAATTATATGTAAAATGTTGTTATTGACATAATTTATACGTAAAATGTTGTTGTTGACATTAATTATATGTAAAACGTTGTTGTTGACATTAATTATATAGGTCGTTGATATGAAAATGCTTATTCTTGACATGAACTATATAGCTCGTTGACATAATAACGTTTGTTGTTGACATGAATTATATAGGTCGTTGACATAAATTTTATGAAAAATGTTGTTGACATGAATTATATGTAAAACATTGTTGTTGACATGAATTATATGTAAAACGTTGTTGTTGACATAAATAATATAGGTCGTTGACATGAAAATATTTGTTGTTGACATTAATTATTTGTAAAATGTTGTTGTTGACATAATAGTTGGCATAAATAACATTTGTTGTTGACATCGTAGTTGACATAAATAACGTTTGTTGTTGACATCGTAGTTGACATAAGTAACGTTTGTTGTTTGCATCGTAGTTGACATAATGCCTCCGTAGTTGACATCGCGCGAAAATGACAATTATGCCCCCTAGTTGACATAATGTCTCAGTAGTTGACATCGCGCGAAAATTGTAAATGAGTGGCTGAAAATGCAATTTAGTTTTCAATGAAGCCCAAAAATCTCACCTAACATGACCCAATATATATATGAAAGTTATTTTTTTATTACATGTGAAAGTTATTTAAAAATATGATGGGCAGGTTGTGTCTCCATCATGGTGGCTTGATATATTAAAAGATAGTCATCAATAAGCTTAGTGAAATTAATTAAATTAGTACACGATTTAAGATTGCTGCCACCGCTTATAAATTATAACCACATTTCAAAGTCAATTGCTCGTAATCAGTCTGTCTAAAATAAATTAACACCTTTTATTTTTACTAAACACATTTTCATGCTTCCAATTATTAGATTAAATATATTAAGTACATAATATTGCTTGATCAAGTACGACCCAAATCTCAACTTTCAAAAATTGAGCAGTTGCAATTAATATTTTAAACCCAACATGGCTTCATAGTCTCCATGTAGTTTATCATCATTAGTCAAATACAACTCATTTTATTAAATGAACTCGATCCTTTTCTTAATTTTCAGACAACCAAAATTTTCTTCTTGATGCAATAATGTGTAATTCCTTTAGTGGTAAGAACTCGAAAATTGATCATTCGATCTATTTAAGAGCGAACTACTTTAAGAATAATCACTCCATAATCTTACTTGATGTTGACATTATTGAAATCCTTAGTCTTTGTAGTTGTTAGCCAAACAGTGAAAAAAGAACAATTAATCTTTGAATATTCTCCAAAAAGCTGGCAATATTTTTATTTCACAGCTTTTATCACTTTTATTGCGTCTAGTTGTTAAGTACGAAGTCTGAAAGGAAGTGAATCAGCCTATGATCACGTACAATTAGTGCCACGTGTTTATATTTGTAAATTTCCAAACATATGTTTTAGGACCAACATGTTTCCTATTGTTACTAGGATAAATAGGGCACACCACGTAGATAAACATTTATTAACTCGTATATGTGATGATCAATCTTCAATCAATTCCACACACACACACATATTTAAATACTATACATGTTATACAACATGGGGTCATCCAATTGCATGTTTACTTACGACCAAAGTTTTTTAAATGACTATTCTTATCTCTTCCCCAATTGTCTTTTTCTAAAAAATTTTATCCTAACAATATATCTTGGCCAGTCTCCATAATACCATGATTAAAACCCTATTTTGACTTATCCAATATTGTAACGAATCAAACGCAATATATAAACTTAGCCACATTTTCAGCTCAACTCCCATGAAAAGTGCTGACTAAAAACGAAAGAAACGTTTACCTTTGTAGCCGACGATCATGTGAATCCTTCAAAGACATATTGCACTAAACTAGAATTTCAAAACCATAAATACACAAAGTTAATCATTAAAATATTAAACGAATAAGACCACCGTATTATCCGTTGTCTTCAAAGTCCACAAACCCCATCTGTCTCTAGCCTTTATTTATTTTCCAAGTCCAATATTCCCCCATAATTTAACCTTAACTTGCAACAAAATGATCCTTAAATTTCAACTCTCATTAAAAAAACATTTAAAAACATGCATGAGCTACGCGGGCAGTTGACATTTCGAAGTCTCTGGCTGCAGATGTGGACTCAGATTTAATCATCAAATTAATTATATATTTTGTGATAAAGACTTGTTATATAAGTCAGTTGTACATAACAATTTCTTATTAGGTTGTTTACAAACTGAGATTTGCTCTCACTAATGGAGGATTTGAGGTGTAAAGTTGTTGGGATGAGAGAAGAAAATATGAGGTTGAAAACCCTACTGCAGAAGATCGAGGTGGATTACAAGGATCTGCAAAGGAAAGTGAGTGATTTTCAGCAAAATTTTAAGAAAAATGGGAGTGATTTGGATCCGAAAATTGGAGATGATGGAGATCAAGAGCTGGTGTCTCTTCGACTTGGGACAAGTGATCATTCCACGGAGCGAAACGGTCTCGTTAAGGTGGGATTGGCCGGTGAGGCGGCGGCGGCGGCGAGGAATGGGGATGGTGAAATTTCTCAGACGAGTGGGAAGAGAGCAAGGGTTTGTGTGAGAGCAAGATGCGATACACCAACTGTATGTATTTCATTCACAAAGTCTTTTTTTATTTAAAATATTGTTGATGTTAGTGTTTTATTTTTTTGATGTGAGTATACTGGGATTGTTGTAGATGAATGATGGGTGTCAATGGAGAAAATATGGGCAGAAAATAGCCAAGGGGAATCCGTGTCCGCGGGCTTATTATCGCTGCACCATCTCTCCAACGTGCCCCGTTAGAAAACAGGTACTAATTGCGAAAACTTGTATGACATATTTTCGATAAAGTAAAAGGCTCAAATCGAAGATTGGTATGTTGAGTCTAACATGTTCAACCCAAAACCAAAAATATCAATAAATTGAAAAAAACTTGTGTACAAAACATTGTTTGGTATGTTAAGATCCAACAAATAGTACCCTCCTTTTGATTTTTTAGGACCTAGAGAAATCAAACAATCACATTATTTTTTGAATTCTAATAAATTTAAATGATAGCATAGTGAATGTAACAATTTTTCAATTTTTCAGGTGCAGAGATTTATGGAAGACACATCAATCTTGATCACAACCTACGAAGGCACCCACAACCACCCCCTCCCCCTCTCCGCCACCGCGATGGCGTCCACCACCTCTGCGGCCGCCTCCATGCTCCTCTCGGGCGCCTCCGCCTCTCAGCCGTCAGCATCCCTCAATCTGTACGGACAGCCTCAGCCCTACCTCATCTCCAACTCCTCATCAAACACCTCTCCCACCATAACCCTAGACCTCATCACCAATCCATCATCCTCAAACACTCCTTTCAACCTATATCCCTCCGCCTCTCTGGCAAACCCTAGATTCCCCACCACAAACCTAAGCTTCTCGACCGTCGATTCCAACACCCTCCCCGCCTCTTGGGGCGGTGGCTACCATCCTTTGCTGCAACAGAAAATGTTTGAGCCGCCTTACTTTGGAAACCCTAACCAGGTCCCCTCTCAGCAGGCTCTAACGGAGACGCTGACGAAGGTGATCTCGTCGGATCCGAGTTTCCGGTCTACCATCGCAGGTGTGATCTCGACCATGGTGGCCAACGGCAGTGTTGGGAAGATGGGCGGCGAGATAAAGGGTGAGAATTTGGCGGCTGCTGATTCGAGTACTCTTTCTTGAAACAAATGGAGTATTGAAAAGGGACGTTGGTGTTTGATGTGGGAAATGAATAAAAGTGGTAAGGTTTATGTCATTATTTATATGGGATGATTTTAGCTTTGTTAGTGAGCATGATGCATGGGGGCTTTTGATCAATTTTTTGTTGTATGATGTACAAAACAATACGCCACTTTTGTTGCGATGAAATAAACTAAATCTGCTGATAATTTACACCAAATATTTATTTCGGATTGGAAAATATTTGGAGTGGATTATCAGCATAGTTGTCAATAAGGTTTACTGACAATGACATCAAAGAAAATCTTGAATTATTAAGAATCAAACATGGTCTAACTAGATTATAGAATTTTAGTACATATTTATTTAATCCCAAAATTTCCAACAAAAAAACCTCTCAAGGAATATGAGTATTGTACTACCATTTGCTTCACAGCAGTATAAGGCTCTATTTTTTCCGTCTTGATCATGCATTCTCTGCCTATAAACATCTTCTCAGTAAGTAAAAAATAGGTCAGTTGTAATTATAGCATTTCATGAACCCTTTAACAGCTCATGAAAAGCCTCCTGGGGTATATCAACAGAGCCGACGCGTTTCATTCGCTTCTTTCCTTCCTTTTGCTTTTCCAACAGTTTCTTCTTCCGAGTGGCATCGCCTCCATAACATTTAGCAAGAACATTCTTCCTCATGGCTGAGACCCTGAAAGTTGTAACCATAATGTGGAATTGGACGACAGGATATCCCAAAAATGCGCTCGCACCATAGTTTAATAACAAACGCCAGATAATGTATGAGGTTTGCGATCATGTCAGGTTGCAGAAGATACTTACGTCTCCCGTGCAATAATCTTTTGTCCGATAGCAGCTTGTATGGTTATCTCAAACATTTGCCTGCTCAATGCAGTAATAGTATCAAAACAGTCTGCATAGGGGAATAAAACATAAATTGTGGAACTTGAAACTAAATCAATGCACCTGTCGATGAACTTCTTCAGCTTCTCCACAAGTTCACGACCTACACGCTGTGCCTTCGATCTATGGACTATAGTTGCCATAGCATCAACTGGTTGTCCATTTAATAGTATATCAAGTTTCACTAAATCTGCAGCCTGATAACTATTAAGAACACATTTCCAATACACCACATTAGTTGCTGATATTCAACACCATGCAAATATAAGGGCATGGGGAACGGGACGATGGCAATCTTACTCTGCTTCCTCGTAATCAAAAGACGCATATCCTGAAGTTAAACTCTTCAATTCATTGTAAAAGTCGACAACAATTTCCCTTAACGGTAACCGATACTTCATCAGTGCTCTTTGACTGCACGTGGTGGAGGCAACCATAAATAACCAGAAGAGCAATGCATAATATTGAGATTAACAAATTGGGTTGAGAACAAATGATATTGTTATTGGATTTACTACAAGACCAGCTGATGGAAACATGTTATATTAACCAAAGCATTGCCTGCTGATCTACCTCAGAGTTGAACTGTCATGAATCATGATGCATATAATTCATAAAAATGCAACATTTTAGCATCTATCTCAACATTAGGAAATGCCTCACTGAGTCAGGACATTAAGTCCCAAAGAACTCTGCCTCATTCAGATTGGCATAATATATATTTACCAAAATACTTTCTGATGCCTCTATACAATTTTCTGAAAGACAGCCTATAGAGGGAAATTCCATTCTACCCTAGGAAACACCACGAGTTATTGAGGTAACTCCAAGCAACTCTTAAGAGCATCAGAATTTTCCAACCAGTAACAAAATATCATAAATGAAATTGTCTGGTTAGGACTCGAGGAAGAACTACATTGTTAAACTAGTAGCCATTTGTTGGCAGTAGTCACCTGTCAATGAATGAGTACTCCAACTGCTCGCCTCTCCTTTCAGAACAAAGGGTGATAATGGCTCCCACATACCTTAAAGTAAAACATTGAGAGTAGCACATGTTAATTGTTTTCCATTTCATACACTGGTCAAGATTGAGGTCAATATGGACTCTTAGATATAGAAAGATAGATCCACAAGAACTTATAGGGCTTGAGAGCTTACTCACTAGGAATTATAATAGTAGCTATTACAGTGGGTTCCCAACAAGTTGTTACCCGAATTTTAGGATTTGAGGGCAACATAGCAGGATTCTGGACTTGTAATTTGCTATTAGAAACAGGTAGAACCATCAGTCGTTATTCAAGACTAAGGAAATTATAAACTATGCTGATGAAAATGAGTCACACACCTTCCATCAGAATACTCAAATATATATGGCACAGTGGGAACAGTTGAAATCACATGAGCTCCATGTTCCTATTCAATAAAACTTATTTAAAAATAAATAAACAGACGATCATGATCTAGACAACATTTACTATACTTAGGTACTGCACGATAACTATTTTATCCTTTGTATATAACAAAACTAAGCAGGCCCTTTTATAAATCAGGAAATGAAGACATTGTTTTGGTTGTAGCAGAATAAAGTATCATATGTCAAAGCACATACAATGTGTTAGATAGTAAAGGTTTTATTTCTTAGCCTTGAATTGAACATCAATCAGAAGGCATAAAACATAAAAATTGAAATCACAAATATCTCATTAGTTTACTTCTGAAGCATGCAATTGCAGACTGCAGAGGGAAACAGAATATACCTGCTCAAGCCGTTGATGAAAGACATCCATGTGAAGTAAGCCCAAGAAACCACATCTGTTGGAGACTAGAATCATCAAATGGAAAATATTGTCTTTTAACAATAACAGCGGCTTATCCTCACCTGAAGCCCAAGCCAAGTGCTGAACTACTCTCTTTTGTAACAGATACACTGGCATCGTTGCAAGTCAGTCTTTCAATGGCATGACTAAGTGCTTCAAAATCCGATCCATCTGCTGGATATAGACCCGAAAATACCATATGTTTTACCGGCTTGAAACCTTTCAGTGTCAGGAAGCAAAGAAAACTTAAAACAAATACACTTGATGATGGTTGATAATATTATAATCATAGAAGCAAGGCATCCGATGTAGCTAAATCAAAACTAATTCACCAGCAGCATATAATCATAATTTATTTCAAATTACATGGAAAAGCTACCTGGAAGTGGCTCTACAGTGCTTTTAGTCTGATAAAGAGTATCTCCAACTCGTGCCTCTTGAGTTGACCGCATACCACTAACAACATATCCCACTTGCCCTGTTAAAAGGATTCCTGTCTGAGTGAGTTCAGGGTGCATGATCCCAACGTCAGAAACTTCATAAGATTGGCCTGTTGCAGCAGAGGAAATCTTATCACCCTTCCTCAAAGTACCATCAACAACAGCAACGTGGCAGATAACTCCTCTATATTCATCATAGTAAGAGTCCAGTAAAAGCATGCGTAGAGGTGAAGTGCTCTTTCCAGGAGGAGGAGGTATTCGCTCTATCACAGCAGGAAGGACTTGCGCGAGACCTTGACCTGTTTTTGCTGATGTTAATAGAGCTTCACTCGGATCAAGATCAAAAATAGACTTCAGCTGCTCTTTAATTCGATCTGGGTCAGCTGTTGGCTGATCGATTTTGTTAATAACAGGAATTACAGTGAGGTTTGCTTCAAAAGCAAGATAAAAATTTGCAACTGTTTGTGCCTGGACACCTTGAGCTGCGTCAACAACAAGGAGGACGCCCTGGCACGCTGCCAAAGATCTTGAGACTTCATAGCTAAAATCCACATGTCCAGGTGTATCGATCAGGTTTAGTAAGAAATTTGCATCAGTTCCAAGGTAATTGTGCCTATGAAACATAGTCGCTGTCTGAGCCTTAACGGTTATTCCACGTTCTCTCTCTACCTAGGACGACCAAATTATTTCGAGAAATAAGTTGTGGAAAACAAAACATAAAATAAACTTCCACATGGAAATGAATTTAATTATCATGTATCTTTTCCCATAATCATCAGCATGGAAATCCATTGCAAGGTCCTCAAGTAATTAGAAGGTAAAAACAATTAGTACAAATTATTCATTTCAGTTGATAGTTGATACCACATTTGGAGTGAGTTTAAGACGCAGTACTATGCCTCAAAAACACTCCTCAGTATTCAACCCATTGAATACACACCACCATGAAAGGAATACCATTCCCATCTAAATTCCGAGTGTTAATAAAAAACAATAATCATCTACATTGTGAAAACCAACATTCCCAAATCATTTCCATCATTGCTTCAGCATAACCGCCTCTCCAATCACACACATGATACGCTTCATTCCAACAGATAGACCAAAAATCCTCAACGTAGGGCAATTCAATTCAGAAGATCAAAATAAGACACTTAATCTATTCAATTAAAAAGAAACCTGTAATTTATCTAAATACTGAGGCTGCCCATGACCCTTCCTAATAGTTGCCGTAAGCTCCAGAAGCCTGTCGGCGAGCGTTGATTTTCCATGGTCAACATGCGCAATTATCGAGAAGTTGCGAATTCTGTCGGATGGGAACTGATTTAAGTCTATGCTCGGATCTTCCCTAAACTGCGACGCGAAAAATGCACATTGCGTCCAGCCGAATATTGGATTCAGGTGTGCAGCTGTGTCGAATCTTAGAGGCTTCGTGTTAATATGGAGTAGATTGAACGGAACCCTGTGCGATTTTAGAGAATTTGAAGCTCTGTACAAAGATGCCATTTTTTGGGGGAAAATTAAGCCAGGGGGTGAGGGTTTAAAATTAGGGTTTATATTGCTTACTCAATTTGGGTGAGAAGTCGTTACTGTTACGCCAAAACGCGTTAAATAATTGACGGAAATCGTTAGTTAGCATTTGTAGCTTCACCTGCATACATATTGGATTAAGTTTTTAGAAAATCTATTTTACTTTTGAGGATTTTGTAAGCTCATATTTCAGTAACATGGAATTGGTGGAAATGTGTAGTTGTCATAATGATCATATGCTTATTACAGTATTGGAGTATATTTTAACAAAAAAAACAACAATGTAGTTCAATTGCTTTAAACTATAGTAAATCGGATTATCGATCACTCAAAATATAGTCGCCCTTTTTTTTAGTTTTACCACATGTGTTCCGAACCCGCTTTTAGCAGAATCTAACTAATCATATTCGATATGATTTACGGATTAAAGTCGAAAGTCTCCTAGCAAGTGACATGGTTTGAACTTGTGACCTCAATTATAGTCAGTCTTTAATGCATCATAGATCAGAATTTTCAAACACAGTGAAGTATATGGATTTATAAGGCAATGCGGATTTGGTGACAATGAAGTGCAACTTATTTGATAAAAAAATGTTTCTCTTTTGACTAATTTGACAACGGTTGCCGAATGGAGTCAAAATAAAATGGACATGCTAGTACTAATAAAATGAGACATTTATTACTGCCCCGTCTCACCACAAGTGATCTACTTTCCATTTTGAATTATTTCACCACAAGTAATCAATTTCCCTTTTTGACTAAAACAAAACTTCAACTCTCTCTTATTTTATTCTCTATTTTTTTACTTTAATCACTATCTCTTATTTTATTCTCTCTTTACTTTTCTTACTTTATTTTCTTCACTTTAACTTAATATATATCATTTTCTTAAATCGAAAGAATTCCATCACTTAGCTTTAGGTGTAGTCATTTTTCCTAGTTCACTTAACGAAATAACCACACAGTATATCTCAAATTCTCCATTATTAGCGCTAATTGTGTAAAAAGTCTCTCGATTAATTGGCCATTAAATTTGATTTAACTTTTTTTTTCTTTTGTGGGTTGGGTAGTTGGGACTTACCCACTTGTTTAAATTGTTTCGTGTAAGAATTATTAGTTGGTACTATAACCCATCTTCAGATTCGTGATGTCCATATTAATTAATGGGCCTTTTTTATCATCAAGAATTTAAGATACAATTAGTCACAGAAATAGGACAAACATCAAGACACAAAGAGAGAGGACCGTTACACTTGCATATAAATATTCACCCAAATATCCTTTTAGAAACTGAGACAAACTAAACCACATACTTAGGTGGACAAAAGCTTGAAAAGATTGTTCCTTTAATCATTAGATTAGGATTTTAGATAACTATAATTATTGAGTTAGCTCCAACAACTCCTTCTTATCTTCATCACTGCCTTGTTTCAAATCAGTAATCAAAAGAGTTTATTAGTGCTAGCCTGTCTAATTCATGCACGAAATAGATTCTTATCCATCAAAATCTATCACTACTTCCCTTTATTTAATCCAATAAATTTATTACCGTTTTCTGGCTTATGACATGACAGTAAGAGTGTCATTAAACTTGATTTAAATTTCATTTATATATAACCTAAAATGCCTAATTCCTTACTGTATATTGATTAGGTTAGCACATGTGGTTTAATGTGAAATAATATGCATTAATATAGCACCTCTTAACATTAAAGTCGATTCTATATAATGCTCATTGGCCATTGCGCCGCTGTCTTTAATTATTGGATTTTGGATCTCATATTTTGATTTGGGATCTAAGTAAAAGAATAAGGCATTTGAATCTTAACAATATACTTATAAGGTATAAGAGAATATAAGGTAATTAACTATTGCATAGTAATTAAAATCGTGTATAGTAGTATGATTAGCACTGATAAATCGACCGGTTCAATTATGAACTAAATAATTAATCTGGATCTGAACCAGGATTCAAAACTGGAGACAAGACAAGTATGTCGGGAACCGGGTTTATTGCTTGAAATGCAATTTTCTTGTTGAAGTTAGTAGGCTGGCCACGGTAATGACCCATTTCTAATGGGAAGTGGTTACAACTAGTGAGAATGGGCATATATGTTTTTAAAATACTAACTAAATAATCGGTTAATTTTGTTACGTTGGTGTCATCAATCAGTTGTTGGTTAGTATCGATGATTGATCTCGCACCCACTCCAAAAACCAATATCAATTCAATAAATAATTAATAACTTTAGATACCGATTAATTGATAATTGAAATATCAATTAACCAGCTCTATATGGGATAATGATCAAGAATTTTGACGCTAAAAAACACCGACCAGTTATTGGTTAGTATTGATAACCAATCACACATGCAACCCAAAGCCGATATCAAATCAATAACTAATAATTTCAGATACTAGTTGATTGATAAAAAAATATCAATTAACTAGTTCTATATGGGATAGGGATCCAAGAAATTTATGAAAAAAATTGAATAATTTATGTAAAAGTGTGTTGTCGTGACTCGTGAGATGCTTGTGTCGGTGGGGTTGAATGTTTGATGACACTTCCAACGCTAAGCTTAGGCCTCCTTTATTAATAATAACTATACATATAGTATAGTTTTTCATGATGTTGAGTTTTTTTTTTGTTAAAGTTGTTCTGGACTTCTTATTCACTAAATCCTACATTCACCTTTTTCAATTTTTTTGACCCCATGTATTATATATATAAATTGCATATTCGGTGATTCTCTATTATTTGTATTTGTTTCTACATGCTACTACTATTTCTTAATTCCTTCAATAAGAAATCTCAATAGTGGTTTATATACACTATTTATACACACACATACAATGTGTGTATATACATGTTGAATCATGCATGTAGTATCTAAGTTCATGCATCCATCTCATAATAGATCTTATGGTCTAGATTTGTTTTCATTTTTTTTAATTTAAGCACTACGTTTTGTGAATGTATGTAAGCCACTTTGTTATGAGATTAGGACAAAAAAACATGCATAGCCTCCCCCAGACGGGTCTGGACCCGTAAGTTGTCCACCCTCAGCCGCCCTCGTGGCCGCACGAACTAGCCTCCCTCAACCAGGTCCAACCCGTAAGCTTGCAAAGCCCCAAGGCAACAAGCCTTGTTTAGGCCCACAGGGGAAATTAATCTCATCCTTGCCACCCTCCTCAACCACTTGAGCTAGAGGGCTTGGATAACCATGCATACCATAGTTGTTGCTGAAGACTTTCTTCTATTTTTTTAGTGTGTTTAGTTTTGCTAGTCATAATGAAGATTCATTAATTTTAGACTGATTATCAAATTTTGCAGTTGTAGTTATTGCTTGTTACTTTGTCATTTTATTTGATTAAATTCGTGAATTTGATAGATAATTGTTTCTTTTAATTTGATTTAGAGTTTGGAAAATTTGGTTATATCAGAAAATTTCAGGAGACGGAAAACTTAATTCGAATGCACATAAATTTTATTTTCGTACAATAACTTCTAAATTTAGTGCATAGATGTCACAATTTTCACAATATGAAAGTTTTGAACACACGTTATTTGTGTATGTTAATTGATGTGATTAACAATTAATCAAAGATAGCGTATGAAGCGGGCGAAGGAGCTGCTCAAAATTAGTTAGTACAGTGATGAGCATGCACTCCAAAAGAAGTAGGCCATCATCAAAATATTCTATCCCCAATTATAAATCAAATATCATAAACAAAATAAAACATATCCTATTTTAGCTCGCTTATTTTAAAATTCTGTTCGATTTGGTTTCTAAAATTAATCTTGAGTTCCAATTTTGCTTCAGTTTTAAAATTGTGTGGAAAACCGAAAAAGCCAAAGTGTGCCACAAATTTTTTTTTTTTTCACATTGGACATTATCGCATTAACTAAACCGAGTCAAAAAGTTCAATTATTTTGGTTTTCTAGTTTTAATGACTAGTATTTTTTATTTAACTACGAAAATAATACTGTAATTTTTAAGAATGAATAATTATTTAGAAAAAAACAACAATGTCAAGCAAATTGATCAATTTACGATTAGTGATAAGGTCTCCGTATAAATAATTATTGCTTGGTAGTTTGGTTCAACCAACAATTGATGATACATATTTGTGCAAAGAGCCATCCCATAATTAAAAATCATGATCGAGTCAAAGGTGGTAACATTTGTTTTTGCATTTTGCCAAGAAAGAAATACGCATGAATCATAATCATTAGTATTATAATATCCACTTAATCTTACATGAAAAACAGTAGGAAAATAAATAAAGAACCATTAGTAAAAAAAATATTAAAAAATGAAAATATCTCAATAGGGAAATCAGGAAAAAAAAAATTGTCGGGGCCAAAGTTAGTGAATTCTTACAACACAAGTATATGAGACGATGTATATTAAAACCGATTAAAACTAGTATTTAAATCCAATGAAAAAGTACAATTTGTATTTATGGAAAATTAAATAAATGGGGCAAAATTCAACAATTTAGATAGCATAGTTATGACTTAAGAAGTTGAGGAGGCCTACAACGTTATTAGCATTAGTTAATAAAACCTCCGACGTCACTAATTAAACATTTAGAAACTATGGTTAACCATTTTCCTCTGTTAATTGTCTTGTCTAATTACCCCTTGCCTCCCGACACCCGCACAAATTACAATGGGACTATTTTATTTCGGTTACTCTATAGTCTAAATTAAATAAAATGATAGTGAGCTTTCCGACTAAAAAAATAGGAATATTGAAAGTTTTAGTATAAAATTGTATGATGAACATTTATACTAGTAGTATAAGTATTAACTAGTTGCACGCAATAATACTAAAAATATATTACTAATTCTTGAATCTAACATAAAAATTAACACTTTAACAATGCCACCCTATGTATTAATATAATTTTTTTAATAAATTCTATTGTTTAAAACTTACAAAATTTATTAGCATAAATTGTGTATAAAATTTTATTACCACCACATTACTTGCAATAATATATACGGCTATTACTCTCTCCATTTAGAGAGAGAGAGAGAGAGAGAGTAAGAGAGGAGGTGGAGTTAGTAGAGTGAGGGGTGAAGGAGGGGTCCATTTTCACTGCCATTGAACCAACTCAATAGGTATGGGGCTGCTGCATTTATCTCCATGTTTTTTTACTTCCATCTCAATCAAACTCCTCGCTACTATTTTTTCCAACTTTTTTTTTAATTTTCTTCTTTATATTCTTGAATTAGGTCTCTGTTTCTTTAATATTTGTGGTTTTTTTTCACGAAATGCGTAGGTCAGGAATCCTTAGTTGAAGAGAATTCTCTCGAGTTCAGATACGAGGAACCCTAGATCTGAGCCACATTGCGCGGAACCCCGTTTTAGTTCATGTAATTTTCGTGCTCCGCTCCCTTTTCCATTTCTTGTCGGTGCAGCTATTCCGTGTGTGTTTTTAGTGTAGATCTTGCCGAATTTCTGAGATTTATCTTGCTTACTAGCTCATTGCTTCAGAGGGTTTCTTCTCTCTCTGTATTTGGGGCTTTTGCATTTTGAAGATTTGTTTCTATTTATTTTCTTATTGCTTTCAATGTGTTAGACATTTAATAGGAAAGCCAGTGCCAGTTCTGTTTGAATTTTGAATATGCATTTTGTTCTGTGGTTGGGACCAGTAAATTTATTTTATTTTTTCCTATTGCCTGCGAATTTTGCAGCTATTAATGTGTTTTTGGGGCTTTTCATCTCTGCATGTGTTGGCTTATGTTGTTTCGAAATTGGAGTATCGATTTGTGTTTCTTACTATTTGCGTTTTACCCTTCGTGTTTAGTTTGCAAAATCGATGTTCTCAGATTTTCTGTCTGTATTCATCTCTATATGATCTGGTACTTTTCTTTTTGGGAGAAGTAGAGGAGTTAAGTTGAGTTGACACTGTATCTAGCAGTGAGCTGCAATGGGGAAGTCTGCTGGAAAGTGGATCAAGACGGTGCTCTTTGGGAAGAAGCATTCGAAATCCAACTATTCCAAAGTAAGAAATTTGTCTGTTCAGCTGTTAAGATCTCTGGTTTATCTTTTTGTTTTTCATTAGTGTGATGTGAGGATCAATTTATAATGATTATGGTTCCTATTTTGCGTGAAGAATGGGACACCCAATAAAAAGGGTGCGCTGAAGTCACCAGTCGAGGATCCAGCTAGAGATTCCTCTTTTATACCGGATCAATTGACTGAGAGAGGTGTTGAGAAATTGGAACTCGAGAAAGGAACATCTGCATCTCAATGTGGTGCTGTTGGTGTGGCTTATGTGGATCAAGGTATTGATTCACCAAAGAACGATGAGTTGGCTCCAGTCAGTGATGAGGAGGCGAAGAGGCAAGAACAAGCTGCGACAAAAACTCAAGCAGTCTTTAGGGGCTATTTGGTAAAATTCTCTATCATGGACTGTTTAAATTGCTTCCTGGTTAACAGCTGTAACTTGTTCTTATCATGTGGTTATTTCTGTTGACTTTCTGATCTCGTAGATTAGAATTTGATCTTCCATGACTGCTGAGAATATGTTGGTTTTTGATGTTGCAGAAAAGTAATGTAGTTAAGTAGCTTTCATCCACTAGCCCTTATTTAACGTAAGCTAATCTTGTCAAGCATGCTACTTAGTTTTGCAATTCACAACTTGCTGTATCGCGGTTGTGAATACCATCTTCAACTTTTGGCTAATGTTTGATGATGCAGTTTCAATAGATGAATTCTAACCGAATCTCTCTAGCATTAGAATTCTATCTTGATAAATATATACACCTTAATTTTGTTGAGAAGCTGTTCAAATTTCTAAGCTAGTTATTACTCTTGACCCATAAAATACTTAACATGATGTGATTATATTTCAATGGCAGGCTCGTCGCGCCTTTCGGGCTCTCAAGGGTATCATAAGGCTACAAGCTCTTATTCGCGGACATCTGGTTAGGAGGCAGGCTGTTGCTACTTTGCGTTCCATGCGGGCAATCGTTAAGTTCCAGGCACTGGCTCGTGGAAGAAGCATTAGGCTCTCAGATGATATACCTGAAGTTGGGAAAGTAGAGCTTCAGGTATCCCTGATTTGTGCAAACTAATTGATCTACTAGTCTTGCTTCTTCTTTCTTTACCTGCTAAGTTCTCCTGCAGTTGAAAACATCAACATTATATACTTGTGTTGCTGTTCCACTTTCTTTTACGATTTGTTTATTCCCTCTGTAGCTCAGTGGTGTTTAAGTTCATTGTTTGTTAAGGTTGACTTAGTTATCATGATTTAGCTTTAGGTACCGTACATTTACCTGGTCTTAGTTACTCTGCTATCTTTGCTCGAATGCTAATGCTGTGGTCTATGATTCTTGTCATTATGATTGGTACTTGAGCACATTATTGTAAAACAGATATCATCTTTAATGTTTTCAAACAGTTGCATCTGATCATTTTAATGTTAATCGATAGGTGGCTGTTGGGGCACATTCCGGCTCATTCCTTGGTTCGGAAATGCTAGCAAGTCACCCATTTATCCAGAAGGTTTTGCCAATATCTTCTACTTTTTACATGATACCTGGTTAAACCAGAAACTGTTAACTTCTGATTCCTTGGAAATCATTTAAATGCTTACAGATGTACTTTATTGCTTGTTCAGCTTCTTGCGACATTACCGAATGCTATGCCTCTGAGTCTTCAATATGATCCGGCTGAACCCAATTCAGCTCAGAACTGGCTTGAGCGCTGGTCATTATCCCGCTTTTGGGAACCACCTGTGCGCACCAAGAAGACTATGAAATCAAAGCCTCAGAGGAAGCCAGAGTCTGAACATGTGAAATCAAAAAGGACTATCCGAAAGGTGTCAACTACAGCACACGGGGAAAATGGTGGTGTAGCCTCTTCTGAAATGGATAAGCCCAAACGCGTCTCGAGGAAAGTCACAAGTCAAACAGAGGTTGCACAGGAGCAAAGCCCAAGTGAACTTGAGAGGGTTAAGCGCAACTTGAGAAAGGTTTCAGCATCTGCATTGGCAGCTCCTGAGAAACCTGATCCAGAAATTGAGAAACCACAGCCGCTTCAGAGTGTGGAAATAGTGGCAAGCCCTGTGCCTCCTGCTGTTGTTGAGCAGGAGATGGTGATTTCTCCTGAAAACCCACTGGATTCAGATATTGTTGCAGATCAAACAGATTCAACAGTTTTAGTCGAGGCCCCTGAAAAAATAACAAAGGATGAGCCCGTTGATGTGCAACACGATAACTATCCAATTGCTGAGACTCCTTCCAGGGAGAACAGTGTGAAGATAGAGAGTGCACCGTCTTTGGATGATGAAATAAACTGCAAGGATGAACAGAATCACAAGGAGAATCCCAAGATTAGGAAGAGGAAGTCCCTTCCAGCTAATAAGCCAGATTATCTGGAAAATATCTCACAGAACTCCCCTAACTTGCCGAGTTATATGGCTGCCACTGAATCTGCTAAGGCCAAGCTTAGAGCTCAAGGAGCCGCTGCTGCTAAATTGGCTGAGGAAGCTATTGATTATGGCAGTGCTCGTCGCCATTCTCTACCAGCCCCTACTAATGGAAAACTGACCTCATTGTCACCCAGGATACAGAAGCCTGTGCATGCTAATGGCAAGGGAAGCAAAGTTAACAAATCATTGTCAGCCTCTAGAGACGGTAAGACACTCCTTTGTTACTTCATTGGTTTAAACTATATACCTCTTTAATGCAAAAAAATTATTTATGCTAATTTTTTTTGTGATGTGGAACTGTCACATTTCAGACAAGGTGGTTCAGCCTGGTTGGAGGAGATGAGAGTGTGTAGCAGTTTCCTCAGATGGGATGTCTTGGAAGCATTGCACGACAATGTAGCTGCGCTGCAGAGTTCAATTTGGTTCTTGTGCAGTCCTTTTGTAATGGATGAATGTGAACATCACAAGTTCTAGTTCGTTTGCTTTGATGTTGTCTTTGCTCGTCTTTGTTTTGTATTTGAGGGTTTTACTGAAGGATGTATAGATGTAGATGAAGAGTCTGTTATGACTATTCGAAAATTACTGGTGTGCTTCATAGTTTAATTTGTTAATTCCCTAAATACTGTAAGCTAACTATTTTACGTTGTGTGCTTTTTTAAAAGCTACTATCTCTACTTCAGAATTCTTGCATATATTAGTTTATATTATGTCTCTTTTTTTAGTGAACTACAAATAAGGCTACCATTCTTTGTGGTCCTAGCTCCTGTTTTTTTGAGGCATTTTTGAGCTGTTGAGGATCTTTTTAGGATGAAATCGACAACAAATATGCGTACATTTGAACTATTATGCATTTGAACTTTTGAGAGATAAATAAGCCCCAACAAATATTCGTACAAGGAGAAACAAGAATTATATTCTAAGGCGAAGATGTGGATTATTTTGGGATATGAATGTCCAGGCTGAGGCGTTGATGTCCCCATAGCGCTCTATCAGCAGCCCTGAACCAGAAATATCCAACAACTCCAACGACGTCGCCTTACCAATCAGGCAATGTGGTAGTGCAGTCAGCTCGGAGCAGAAACGGATAGCCAACTCAGTAAGACGAGGCATTATCGAGCCTACTTCATGTGCAGCGGTAATGTCCTCCCACTCCCTCCAGTTTTCGCATCCCTTGAAAATCAGTTTCTTCAACTTCGGAAAGATAGCATTGTTAGGAGATGAAGCAGTATCTCCCTGTCCCAATAGCTGTGGCCCCAGAACTACCAATCTGTACATGTCACAGACGTTGATCTCCTCCAGGTGGGGCAATTTTCCTAGAGAGGGCAAGCATGACGTGTTTCTGAAACTAGCGAGTGAAACGGACCTCAGTTGGTTTAAAGGAGAGGATATCCAATCCGGAAACTTGGTGCCATCGTAGAAAATTATTGAGAGGTGTCTGAGGTTTTGATGTGGCTCTAGAGCATCCATTACACCCTCAGCCATGTGGATTGTAGATGATGGAATCCCAGACTCAGTCAAGAACTCCACACGGAGCGATTCAATGTGCATCTTTAGCTTCAACTCTGCCTCCCGGGCATCCTCCACCACTCCAGCATCGCCCAAAGTTATTTTGAGCTGTAGGGATCCACTGAGAAGGTTTAAGTTTTTCAGCAACCCCATCCTGCTCCCACCACTTCCCCCATTGAACTCACTCAACCTGCGAAGACCTGTTAACTTAGCTAGATTCTCAGGTAACTGCATCACAGAATACATATTGTGGAGATGCTTGAGGTTCTTGAGCCTATCCACTCCTTGAGGAAGGTTGGAGAGATCAACACATCCCTCAACATTCAAGGTTCTCAGTTGTGGCAACTCGCATAGGCTCTCTGGCAACTCCAGCAGCCCTTGATTATTGCTCAAGTCCAAGTGTCTCAATTTAATCAGATTCCCAATTTCATTTGGAATCCTTATCAGGTTGCAAGACCTCAGGAAAAGGGTTTGCAAATAATAAAGCTTGCAAATATTAGCCAGATTTTCAATGTGTACAACACAGTGATCTATAGACAACCACTTCAAGTGAATCAAATTCTCTATTCCCTTAGGAAAATCATTCCAAAGTCCTAACACTCTAAGGCTGGTGAGGCAGTTGCAAAGATTCGGAATGGTAGACCTTTTGTCAAACATTAAGCTCCGATAAGCCTTGACCTGAGCTATAAACGGACCACAAACTTGGCAAGTTGTCTTTATCTCGGAGGCCTCCATCCTGCTGCTAGCGTTCCTAAGAAACTGAGCAAATTCATGCACTATGTCATGTATTTTAAAGGAGTCTGTCTGCCGATATTCAAACAGGGATCGGCTAGATAAAGTTTTGAAGCACTCTCGCCCTCTAAGTTCTAGCGAATCCCCACCATTCTCTGCACTAGAGCCCAAATAACCCAGTGCCATCCATATTCTTATTACTTCTTCCACACGAATCTCCTCTTCTTTAGGGAAGAAAGCACAATAAGAAAAGCAACGCTTGTGCATCGGGGATAGTTCATTGTAACTCAAAAGCAGATGTGGGAAAAGTTTCTCTTTCACTTCCTTGAATTCCCACACTTGACTCGTACTTACATTCTCCCACTCCTCCAACGTGTTCTTGAAGCGTAGAAGGCTTCCCAGAGTCTTCGCAGCAAGGGGCAAACCGTTGCATCTACGAGCTATCTTCTCACACACATCCTCAAACCCCTCCATGCTCCTTCCAGAGAGGGCTATGTGCTCTAATAATAACCTACAATCAGCATCCGAAAGAAGCCCTAGACGATAGATGTCCGGATCCATGGTGCCCATCATTACAGCAACATTGGCATTTCTTGTTGTCACCAAAACAGTGGTGCTTGCTCCACCATTTTTGAGGGCATTCTTCAAAGGCTCCCACTTGTCCTCATCTTCTGTCCAAACATCATCCAACACCAACAGAATTCTTTTCCCTGCAATAAGCTCTGCCAGTCTTTCAAGTGTGGTTTCTAATTGATTGTAAATGCTAGTTATTCTTCCCTTACCCATGCTCTCGATAATCCCTTGCGCAATCTTAGCCACATCGAATGGATTCGAGACACACATCCAAATTCTCAAATCAAAGCAACCTATTACCCGATCATCATGATACACTGATTGAGCAAGCGTCGTCTTCCCAAGACCCCCTGCGCCCACAATCGACACAATTCTAAAACCTAATTCCTCATGGAAGCCCAAAACAACTCTGTTCGCAACATTGGCGGTATCATTCTTTCGACCTTGGAGTGCAGATGAGTCAATTCGAGAAGTAGATTGAACCCTTGAAATGTGAAATTGAGAAACAGCAAAATGAAATTTGCTTTTCTCCTTGAGAATGTCATCGAGTTTAGCTTTCAGATTCTCGACTTTGACGGCAATATCATGACGAAACACAACATTTCTGAAGCATAAACACGAAGGTAGAAGAAGAGAGGGGGATACCTTCTGCTTCTGCTTCTGCTTCTGCTTCTGCTTTTGGTTAAGGTTGGCAGCAGCAATTTCGAGCATGTGTTTAACAAGAGCGTAAGACCACTCCTCCAAAACGTCCTCCATTTCGTAGGACGCTTCTTCGAGGCTCAGCACCCAATCACTGATTGCTTTGTCATCGTATCTTCTTCTCTCTGCATCATCCAATTCATTCCTGACCCCCTTGAGATTTTTGGAGAGATTCAGAAGCTCCTTCTCCACGCCTCTCACCAGTTTGATTTCGCTCTTGATATGCTCTTTCGCAATGAGTATCAGCTGCTCTGCTACCGATGAAATTATAGCATCAGCCATGATTTTCTACTGAAGAAGAAGAAGAAGAGAAACACCGATTTCAGATCTACTATAAAATGGATCGTATGCAGTCTTCGCAAGTCAACTAGTATTTATAACCAACCACTCACTGTTGCGTCTTCCCAATCATTTATCAATAATCTAGTCACAATATTTAGCCATTATTTCAGCCACAATTCATACCCAAAGGATCTATGTCCAAAGACACTAATCCATATTTCTTTTTACCATCTGATTAACTAATGATGGACGAGTATCATGTCAGTCGACTGCATTAGTATTTAAGTTGATACTATAAATAAAGTTAGTTTTTTTTGTTGGCATTTTAGTGAATCAACTTGTTTTATTTATGTTTGGTATCAATATTGTGAAAGTCAACTAACTTAATATAAATAATTACTGTAATTGGTTTCTTGTTATGCTTATTGAGAGGAAGAGAACAAATCAGAACTTTTCTTAACTTGCTATGTGGAAATGTTTATACATAATGATAAAACGAATTTTAAAAGTAGTAGTAGTAGTAGTACATGTGAATGAGTCATACTCCAAAGATATGAAAATCCAAAGATTGCTTCTCCAAGTAACATGTGAGCTCAATTTATGCAGAAGGCGAAGAGAAAGGATCCTGCAGTCATATTCGGGAACCGTGTCCTACAAATGCACCTGATCCGGGCCGAGCCTAAGTCGAGGGCTAGGATCGAGTCGTAGTGGATGTCGGGGGCGATGCATTGGTCTGGTTGGGTCTGATTATCTTGCTTTACTTGGCAATCTCCAGAGTAGTCTCCTTGTCTTCCGTTGTTGTCCGGAAGCATATAAGTTTGGCATAGAACCGCTCCGGTCCTGACGTCAAGCTTCCTCGAAACGTGCAGCAGTTTTCGATGCTGGAACCTTCTTCCAGTGAGGAAACGCCCACGTAGAAAGCTCTGCAACGAAGATATATGAACTAGATTAACTTATCTTGACCTAAAAAGGTCCGATTAGCTCGTTAGATGATGACAAGAATTCCAAACAGTTTGACCTATTGTAGTAAGTGCCAGACATGGTTATATCTAACCTAAAAAGGTCTGATTAGCCAGTTCGGCTAGTCCGAAATTTGATGTACTAGCACAATTGACATCCGCACTTATATCATTACAAGACTATGGAGTAAAAATGAGAGAGATTTAAGATCAAATTATCAAACCTTAATTTGAGATTTTCTCTTAGCATGTCATAAAACGTGTAGGACTTTTCTCTGCGATGATAAGCACTTCTTTCTTCTTTTCAGGGTATTAGGTGTATTATGTATATATTTCCTTTCTATTAAAGTCAGAGATCTAATCCTGTCAGCTTATACTATTTTAATTCGGCAGTTTGATTATTACTACTCTGGAACACTTAACTGGGCCGGATATATACATTTGGAATCTTGTAATTTTTTTAATAATAAATTCGTATTCATTGCTTCACAAAAAATGAAAGTTTGATTCATAAGTTGTACCTCTCCATCAGTAGTTTATACGAATTGGAAAGTTGTGTTTTATGTATAAAATGACATTATATATTAGAGTTGACTAGCTTTTTGTGCGCAAAAAAGTTTTTATTTAGGCTAATCACTTGTAATGAAAGATTTATGAATTGATCAACTCATAAAGAAGTGATAATTAATATCAACACTAAGACTTAGGAATGCTACAAGAATTTGAATGTAGCACATTTCAATGCAACAAGGTTGTAGGCCTTAGTGGAAACTGAAAAGCATAAACTCGTTATTACATTATTATTTACAATTCTCTTTCAATAGTTTTACATATTTTTGAAGAAACCAAAGAATCAGAAATATTCTACTTACCCTAAACATCGATATCCGTATATACATAGTCCACTCTCCAATTGCCCATGTGCACTATCATACATCCATAATGCAATCATTTTTCTATTTATTAATTTAGCTCCAACTATTTCATCTCCATTTTCGATGTAACTCCATATGGTTTCAAAAAAAAAAAACTTTTTAAATCAATTTAAAGTACTTTCAAAATTAACTTTTCAATAAGCATTGAATTATAGATGTTTCAGTAAGCATTTTGCCATGGGAAAATTGAGATTTATTTTTTAAAATTCATGATCATTGCTGTCGGTTTTGAAAATCATAGGACATAGTATTAGGATTAGACTAAGATTTATGATTTTATTCGTAATTTATCCAAAATTAAATGAGTAACAACATTTTTTTCTGGAGATATTACAAAATCATCTTTTATTTGAGGTGGTCTCTTGTGCGTTTCAACACATCATGGGTTACGGGAGATGAAGCTTAATCACATTAATGCATCTCTTAAATGCTAAACCCATACAATAGAAGTCAAATTTAACGGCCATTTCTTGATTACATGAAATTAAAAAAAGGTTTATATATATATGAAGGATTAACTGACTTTTCTTGATCTCCCAACTCATCACTGTCGTTTTTCCAATAAAAACACTCCTCTTTTGTCGGGATATAATAATCCGAGGTTTAATATATTAGCAACATGCTAATCTCTCCATGTATGACTAGTAAACATAAATTAAGTGAGCACATCCCTACAAAAGGCCAGAGCTTGAAGCTGTTCAAATCAACACCATAACAAAATGTCTATACTTCTCTGTTTCTTGTTTTTGGCATTTGGGAATCTCGCAAATGCCTCAAAAAATGGTGGGCTCGCAATGTATGAGATCAAGAAAGGAGATTTCTCTCTCAAGGTCACCAACTACGGTGCAAGAATCGCCTCTCTTGTTCTTCCCGACAAACATGGTCAGTTTTTTTTTTCTTGTCTGAGAATGCTTCTTTTCTTGGTTTATTTGCCTCAAAGATTCAAACTTTTTTCTTGTTTTTGTAGGAAAGTTGGGTGATATTGTTCTGGGCTATGATACTGCTGAAGAATTTAAGGTATGATGAATCTATCTCTCTCATGTTTTTAGATACTCCTATTACTTACTTTCTGAGCTTTCTAGGCTCATGGTTTCTGTGAAATCTTGAATCTTGATTATCATCATTATTAGTTTATTATTTGTTTTTTGTTTTTTTGTGTGGTCATATTTGATCTTGAAAGCCTTAAGTCATCAAAGTCTTCGGCTTTCTGTCTTACTACTTGATAGTAGGAAAAGGACATTTGAACCAATGATTTGAGGAGTAAATGGATGGATAAGGTCTACAAATTAACTAATCCTTTGCTAATTTATGTCTAATTTTGGGTAAACATGACTTCTTTATCTCCATTTGTTGTGATTGATGATGTGTTCAACCTTAGCAGAAACAACTGATATGTCTAATAATTCAAAGATACTTGGCATCTAGAGACTAACCTTAATCTTGTTTTTTTGTCTATATTTTACTTTTATATATGTTGTGTTTCTGAACAATTGGCTGCAGAATGATACCGGTCACTTTGGAGCCGTTGTGGGAAGAGTAGCTAACCGCATTGCTGGTGCTAAATTTACTCTAAACGGAACGGTATACAAGCTTGAAGCGAATGAGGGGAAGAACATGCTCCATGGTGATCTGCATTTCATCTTTTCTTAATGATTTATTCAAGAAAAAAGGACTTAAATATGAGCTTTGAGTTAAATGTCACCTTTGATCAGTGTGTTGTCCCTAACCTTTAAGCCATTGTCTGTGTTTAGGTGGGTCGAAAGGGTTCAGCCAAGTCGTGTGGAAGGTGAAGAAGCACGTTAAGTATGGCCGATCTCCTTACATTACACTCACATATCACAGTGTTGATGGAGAAGAAGGTATGTTAAATAATTAGCAATGATCAAGAATGTTGCCCTTATTTGTAAAAGTTTGTGGCTTGTTCTGAAACCTTAAATTTGTTTGAACAGGTTTCCCCGGTTCTATTCTGGCCTCGGTAACCTATGCTCTAGTGGCTCCTTACACCCTGGTTGTGAAAATGAAGGCGAAAGCTCTAAACAAGGCTACCCCGATAAACCTAGCCCAGCACGCCTATTGGAACCTTGGTAACCACAACAGTGGGAGCATCCTCTCTGACTCGCTGCAGATATTTGCATCCCACATCACACCAGTCGACCAGGGGCTCATCCCCACAGGAGAAATCGCCTCAGTGAAGAAGACTCCTTACGATTTCCTCAAGCCCCGTGTGATAAAAGGCCCCATCAAGGACCTCCCCAAAGGGTCAAGGGGGTACGACATCAACTATGTGGTGGATGACTACAAGGGGCTGAAGATGAAGCCGGTGGCTGTGGTCTACAACAAGAAGTCGGGGAGAGTGATGAAGGTGTCAGCCAATGCCCCAGGCGTGCAGCTGTACACGGGCAACTTCATTGACAACGTGAAGGGGAAGGGTGGTTTCGTTTACCAGTCTCATGCTGCCTTGTGCTTGGAGACTCAAGGGTTTCCGGACTCTGTCAATCATCCTAGTTTTCCTTCACAGATTGTGAATCCTGGGCAGATTTATGATCATCGTATGGTGTTTAAGTTTACTACAAAGAAATGATGAGGCTATGTTCGTTTGTTGAAACTTTTGTAATAAAAGTGGAGTGATGCAGCATTAGTCTCTTTCTCCATTTCCTGCATTATAACATTAATGAATGTTCTAAGATATTTGGATATTCAATTTGCATCTAAACAATCCAGTCAAGTGAAATAAATGCTCAATTTTGATGATAGTTCAAAATAGAAAATGAGTTTGGCCAAAATGCCATTCTTCTTCATGTTCAAACACAGTAACTGCACAACCATCTCTCTATGTTTTTAGCTTACTCATCTCAATATCTCAACAGTTATGAGCAAGGTGAAAAAAAGAGCCTCCATATCAACGAATGTCTCATCTCTACATGGTAATAAAATAAAAAGCAATATCTCAACCAGAAGGAGATGATGACCTTGGAGAAGAATGAACAGCAACGCCGCGAGACAACTCCGGTCAGGGCTTGTTAGCTAACGGAGATCGCAGAGGCGTGATTTCTTGATATGGCGAGCCGTAATACCTGTTAGGCATGGAGGGGCTCCTTGTCGGCTGCTGCCCGTTTCTCGTCTGCAATCTACCTCCAGTTCTTGCATTCATGGTCAGGCTACCACGGCCATTGTTCATCGCCTGAAAATAGGACGAGGAGCACGCCATGTCCTTGAGAGCTGGCAGCGGCTCCAGAGCTAAAACTATCTCGCTCATCGCGGGTCTAATCTTGGCATCCCGGCTGAGGCAGCGAGCAGCCAGCTGCACAGTTTTCTGCGCGCCTTTGACAGAGAAGTGCCCCTCCAGACGAGGATCAATCAGCCTGTAGAACCGCCTCCTCTCGTCGAGGTAAGGCCTCAACCATTCCACCAAGTTGTGCTCACCGGGAGGTCTGCTCTTGTCCATGGATCTCCGCCCCGTCAACAGCTCCAGCAAGACCACTCCGAAGCTATACACATCACTCTTTGCAGTGAGATGCCCTGAGCAACGAGACAGTGTCTGAGAAGCCATTATCACACACATGAACAATTCACGCAGCGAGAGGAGGAAGAAGTTACCTGTCATTACATACTCCGGTGCAGCATAGCCGTATGTTCCCATCACACGGGTTGACACATGCGTCTTGTCTCCCTCAGGCCCGTCTTTGGCAAGTCCGAAATCAGAAAGCTTTGCATTGTACTCCTAGATCAACAGTAATAGAGGAAAGTTAAGAAAATTGAGAAAGCTAATGATAGGATTCCATGATCTGGAAAGATTTAAGACATCATACCACATCTAGCAGAATGTTTGAGGTTTTGAAATCCCTATATATAACAGGTCTCTCTGCTTCTTCATGAAGAAAAGCAAGGCCCTTTGCTGCATTTAGTGCTATCTTCATTCTTATAGCCCAAGGAAGAGGCAAGGATCCTATACATCAGAAGAAGTGCAATTGATAAGTGCATCACAAACATTAAATTGAAAATAAAGAACAATGAAAACCACAAGCACAAGTAACACATGCTTGCAAACACTCATTAACAAAAGCAAGCAAATTCTTGAATTAGATTTCACACTTAAAGCTACAATCTTCGCAGAAACTATTTGAGCATGACTAAACCACAGATATTGAAACCACATTCATTGTAGATGGAAAAAAGATACACACTCTTGAATAAGTGATTTTCCAAGCTTCCCCTTGCCATGAATTCATAGACGAGGAGCCTTTGGTCATCCTCTATGCAATAGCCAATCAATGTAACCAAATTTGGATGGATGAGCTCACCGAGATAATTTATTTCAGCCTGCATTATTATAGAGCCATGTGAGTGAAATGCGAAAAGAAGCTCGAGTCTCTGAAATTGAAGAAATAGGATAAAGGGAATTAGTCTCGTACTAGCCACTCTTTATGGCCTTGAAGTCCGTCATGATTAAGAGTTTTGACAGCCACAGTAAGCCCTGTACCGGGTTTAACAGGCGTGTTTCCATTCTCATTGACCCAACCCTTGAAAACGCAGCCAAAGCCACCCTCCCCAAGGAGACTGTTGGGCCTGAAACTCCTTGTGGCCAGCTTAAGCTCATTGTAAGTGAACTTTCGTAGCTGAGAAGATATTTTCAGTTCCTCTTCTATTTTGGGAGTTGATGGAACGCTTTCAGCATTGCTTGTTGCTGAAGATGATACTACCGGAACAACTGGTTGGTCTCTACTTGTCTCATTTGTAGATTTACTTTCCGCTGGTGCACAAAAGTATCAAGAATAGATGAGTTCAAATCCAAGTTAAAAATGCAAAGATGTTAGTACTTATCAACACCACATAGTTCACAAGCTCAGTTCAAACAAGTTGATCAACATTCTTGCCCAAAAGAAAATGATTCATTTCCATTTCCCGAGAGATTCTATAATTATAGTTTCTCATACTTAGGTTCTAACATAAATAAAAAATACTAATAAACCGCCATGAACCATGCGCATATAGGAGATGCAACCGTTACATGTAAAAGCCACGTGGAGCTCAGCAAAAGTTTAACCTAGTAGTACAACTACAAGTTTCATCAATTCCCTTTAGGCGCAGTATAACTAGTATAACAGACACGCGTCACACGCCTTAAATTAGTTTCCCCAACGATACAACTAGTATGTTGACTCGCGTCACGCACATTAAATTAGTTTCCCCACCACTAATTCCGATCCAGAAACAGAAACAAATCAAAACAAAATCAGCAACCAAGTGTAACTAGTACTTAATCTATGTTCCCTAAGTAGTACTCCTTTTAAACCAAAGAACCAATCAACCGTTACACCAAAAAGCCACATGGAGGTCAGCGAAAGTTTCACCTAGTAGGAATGCTGCCAAGATGTTATTTCTAAGGATCATCTACAACGTAACACAACTAGTACAGCTGACACGCGTCACACGCCTTAAATTAGTTTCCCCAACACTCTCATTCCGTTATTGAAACAGAAACAAATCAAAACAAAATCATCAACCACGTGTAACTCGTATGTAATCTATTTCTATGTACCCTAAGTAATGTGTGTAAAACCAAAGAACCAATTCCAACAACGTACATCATAAAGCATCGACAAACACTGCATACACGCTAAAACTTATGAGGCAATTTCATCAAGACAGCAGCATATCCATCAAAGATACAAGCAAGAAATCAACAAGCATAAACAGCCATTCTTCCAACAAGCGCGACTTAAGCAAGCAACTAGATCTAACACAAAACTACATATCAAACGCAGCAACAAGGACAAACACAAACTTAACATCCAACCATATAAGCAGATACACTAAAATTCATATTTGTACCTCCAATCAAGTTGTCCAAACCACAAAATTGACAACTCCACAGCATACATTCACATCAAAGGACGTCTAATAGTACTAAAGAACAACAGCACAAACAGAATCAATTCCCCAAAATTTCTTGAATAGAAAAAGGGTGATTTAGCAAACGTACCATACTGTATGCTAGAGCTAGAGCCAGAGCCAGAGCCAGAGCCAGAGCCACTAACAGAGCTATCAACTTTGGTCCTTGCAGACAAACAGCGCCCAAAAAATCGAAATTTAAACCAACAACTACCTACCGAAGCATCATCGTCGCCATCACCATTAACAATTTTTCCCATCTTGGCCTTCGAGCTTCCCACATCCATATCAACCTTATTCATAGCTTTAGGAACCAGCCCCATTTTTTTTCCTCCCTCCAAACCCTAGAATTTAAATACCAAAACAGCAGAATGAGCCCTGAGACTACCAAAATCCCACTTTTATCACTTTGCCCTCATCCGAAAGATTCTGTTTTCCTTGAAATTTTTCCAGTCTGTATTTGTGGGCTTAAAACCGGGGCTCTCCCTAATCCAAAGATACCAAACTATCAGTATACGACAAAGGATTAGAAAAAGAAACCGTTCAAACTTGCTTTAACAAAATTCCATTAATTAAATTACAAAGATTGCATTTCTATTGAAAATCATTCAAGAATCAAAAGAGAGAAAACTCAAGCCCAGGTGACGAGAACTCCCGCGGCGTCTCAAAATGCAATCTTGGGATCATTTATGCAGAGATTTGAACATGCAAAACGACGAATTGCAAATACGAAAGATCAATGCGCAAATTCGAAGCACCCCTTTTCGAAGTGCTGCATTCAATCTCCCGTAGTTCAGATACAGCCCCTCCCTTTCATCGCATTTCACACTCTCAAAGCAAGAAAACGGCAATGCGAAACGAGCCCATTTTCAACACTGGAAAAAACATGATTTTCTTTGACCAAATAAAAATAGGAGACGCTGGGACACGAGGTGTTCTCGAGGCCAAACAAAAGAACAAAGTTAACTATTGTGTTCGTTGGAGTGTGTGTTTGGGAGAGAGAGAGAGAGAGAGAGAGAGGTGCGATTTTGCGTAAAAAGATGTGAGAGAATGGACGTGGATTGAGGGAGGTTGAAAATCACCGAGCTGTGACCGAAGATGTGTGAAGCTCGAATGTGATTGGTGGAAGAGTTGAGCACGTGGGCCCGGTTCTTATTGGGCTGTGACGGGTTTGAAATTGGATCAGAGCATCAGCAATGGCGGACGTCCACGCGGAATTCCCACCGGTGTGCGGGAATTCCGTGGCGGACGTGCACGTCTCAGGCAAGGATACAGAATTCTGCGAAGGAATTCGCAGTTCTGCGGCGTTCCGCGGAATTCTGCGGGGAATTCCGTGCGGACGTCCGCCATTGAAGAATTCCGCTTTTTTTCTTTAAATTTTTTTTCGGTTCCTATATATACATCCCGTTGAACTTCATTTCATTTGCACCACTTGTATTAACAAGTTTCTCTCTCTCTCTAAAAATATCTTTCTTTCGAATCAACAATGGAGCACCACGACAGCGATTCCCCTGCCTCGAGCGAGTCACCGGCGCCCCATTTTCCCATCGGCGGGAGTACGCCGGTGTCCGCTGCGATGCCTCAAATGTCGGGGATGATACCCCAGTCTCAAATGCCACCGGGAATGATGCCCGGGTACTACAACATGTACCCGCAGTGGTATGGGATGATGCCCCAGATGCATGGGTAGCATGTCGCTGCGAGGGGAGTAGGCAGGGGGGTCCCCCAATCGCCGGTGGACAACGTCTATCTGCCCTTTATGGATTTACTGTCGATGGACAACCCGTCCTCTCGAGACTCAGTTCGCTGGCGTCGACACGTTCTCGTTTGAGGAGTTGGGCCTTTCACCGGTACGGGATACTCCTGCCATCGCACCACCGGCGACAGGGAGGACCGGGCGAATGAGGGGCAGGGGCGGGGCGTCCCGGTGTACGGAGGCGAGGTGGGGGAGGGATCCAGCGGGAACAAGAGGACCGTCTGGAGCATGGGCGAGTGTGTCGCCCTGGCGAAGGTGTGGATCAGTGTAGTGGAGGATCCATAAGTCGGGGCGAACCAGCACATCGACCGGATGTGGCTACCTCCATTTCAAACCGCAAGGGGGGAAGACGCACAACGCGGAGCAATACCGGAAACAGTGGGAAAGGTTGAAGAGGCAGCTCAGCCGATTTGCCGGCATTTACACAAACAACCCCCGCTCGGCAACCAGCGGCATGTCTGCCGAGGATGTGAAGCTGCTGGCTCATCAGCAGTTCCCCGACGCTGAGAAGGGCTTCGGGGAATTCAAGTATTGGCCGGTGTTTCTTGTGGTGCAGTCTTCGCCCAAGTTCACTGCGGGTGTTGAATCTGGCTGGCCGAAGCGGACGAAGATCAGCGCCTCCGAGAGTACAGTAGCAGTGCTGGTTCCGCGAAACTCCCCTCTGCCGAGGCAGAGTTCCCCACACCCACATCGTCGGCCAGCCGCCGTCGCCCGATTGGGCAAAAGTCCGCGGTGCGGATATCGAGGAGAAGCACCAGCGGATCCGCCGAAGCTCAATCGGTAGCACCCCCCCAAAAAACGATCCCGAGAACCCCTCATTCGCCCGCATCGCCGTACATGAAACCTTGTTACGTGCGATGGTTGAATGGCGCCAAGCGACCGACTCACATTATAAGCGGAAGCTTAAGCCCCTCCTCGACAGTATGCGCCGCGATTTGGGGTTCGACGAAATATCGGACGATGACGATGAGTGGGGCGGCAGCGCCGACGGCGAGAGGACTGGCGACGAGGAATTCGAAGAGTGAGAAGCCGGTTTTTATTTTTATAATAATGTACTTTTTTTAGTAATTATGTATTTTATTTAATGAAGTATGGTTTTTTTTAAAATAAAGTGGTTGCATTTTCTCCGTATTCGCGTCGAAATTTTAATTCCGTAAATTATTTGATTCCGGAAATTGTCTAATTTGTGAATTTTTTTAATGTGGGAATTCCGCAGGGAATTCCGCTACTGTGCAGTGGGAATTCCGTATGACGTGGCATGAGATGTTTTTGGGAATTCCGTGGGGAATTTCGCTCCACTGTTGATGCTCTTATAATGGCAAAAACTAAAGAATTTATCTTTTCCTTTTTTTCTTTTTTCTTCTGGGGTTTTTCTCCTATTGGACAATAATTTACTCCTTTCTAAACATATTTGCCTTTTGTTTGTTGTAATCTTTTTGTGAGATTTTATTAAATAATTCAGTATTTCTTTCTTTTGATTTGCTTTAGTTTATAATTTTCCCTTTATTAGCTGGATGCCTGGATCTCTAGAATTTGGAGCGTGAATTGTGTGATTTGTGAGTCTGCAAATGCTTACGCACAAAAAAGGAAAAGAGAATTAATGTTTGAATTCAATGTATTGAATCTGGAAATTTGGTATAAATGATGAGGGCCTTTGTAGTTTTAAGCTTTAAATGCAGAATTTGGTGATTTACAATTTTACATTGATTCAATACATATAAACTTAGGAGTGATATCAATCATGTAATAATTTCAAATTTGGATCAAAAGTATACTTAATTTTTTCTTGCATTTCTAATGGTTTTTCGCATTTTTGAATTTTGTAAGTATATATATTTACTATATTACGCCGGGGTTGCAAATAAAAGTGGATAATGTTGCACACGGTAATGCATAATTATACATTGGAAAGTTACGTCTTCTTACTTGAAGTATTTCACAATGAAATTAGAGTAGATCAATACTTGAAGCGATTTCACAAGAAAACAAATTAAATGATTAATGCAAAAATTAGTGACATGTTTTGTAACATGCATGTTTCAATCCGCAAGTGCTATAACTTATCTCTTCATAATTGAAGCGATTTCACCGTGAAGTTATAGTATACGCATATAGTTTTGAAGTTGATTGATCGAAAAAGTTGAGAAAGAAAGCAAAGGATCAATACATAAGATTGATTTTGCTGGTTTATATAGTACGAATGAGGAAGGGATATGAGAAAATGAGATATGTGTTAACGAGAGTATTATTTAAGTATTACTCCTACTACATATTTCTATTTTGTAATATGCATATTTTTGTTTGCAAATATATAGCTTTTCCTTTTGTACATGTTTATATAGTATACATGTTTCTATTTTGTAATATGTGTAGGTTTCCCTTTTTTGTATGTATGTTTTTAAAGCAAAATGCTTATTCTTGTTTTCCCGCATAGGCTCCATTATTGACAGAAATATATTCATGTAGTATTATTAGATTTATATCACATGAATCTGTAATTTGTTTAAAGATTGAAGATTTTGTAGAGGTTACTAATTCAGTAATAGGTCCATATATGATATAGAGAGCTTTAAAGTTATCAAATTTCTAAAATGGGCTTTTTATATTTGAAGTAACATTTTGGGCTTTAACCGATCCGTAAATGGGATAGTCTACATTTATTGGGCAACAATAATTCGACATTTAAATTTTCGTACACTGCTTTTTTCTTATTTTAGTTTGGAAGGCATTTTATTAATTGTAATCCAGTCTATCAACCTTTGTTTCTTACTTTCATTTTGTAAATTTGTATGCTAGTTGAATTTTGTCATTATTAACTATGGTAGATTTCATCTAATTAAGGTATATAATTACTTTTATTCTTTATTTTTTTTATTAGTAACATATATAGCTACTTAGTTATTAGGATTGATATTTAACTTTAATTTATTGGAATGAAAGTAAAGTACGATCACTCGCAATATTGTTTAATTTAGTCATTATTGTTAATGGTACATATAATAATTTTATAATAAATATTTATGGAAGGTCTCCAAAACTAAGCCAAAGCTAACTACAACGTGATAGAGGATTAAAAGTGCGATAGCCCTAAAGTTCTTTTTTTTTTACCTTTTCTGTTTTGAGATGATTATTTTTTTGCAAAATTCCGAAAAAATATTAAAAAAATAACTCAATTCAATTTACAATATAACCCATGTGTATTATACGTATGCAAATCAATCTCTCAACATGCTCCAACATGAAAAATTAGAGAAAATTGCAAAATAGGGCTATTGATGTTGCATAAGCACCTAATGAAAAAATAGCAAAATATTTTTGTCTCGACAAAGATTTACTTTTATTTGAAATACTTTTACATTGTTTTTGGATATTTTTATCATCTTGCATTTTTATATTACAGACTATTTTTGTCAACCTATCTATAAATAATTAATACTGTGGAAAAGGTGTCCAAAGCTGTATTTCATTGAAGTGGGTGAGAAAGATAGATTAAATAAACAAGAATTTGAGAAAAGCGGAGAGAAGATAGGAAATAGTAGCAATAAATATAGATAGATTGACAAAAATATTACTTAAGGCATACATATCCGAAAACAGTGTAATACGAAATTCAGTCTTTCTCCATAAATCTATGATAATATTTTTTCATGAGGTGCCACAATTATACAACCGTCGGAAAACCTATTTTGCAGTTCACTAAAAAAGTAAAGCCAAAAAATCCAAATAGCATCACAACACACACAAGCAATAGCACACCAAAAACCTCTAGCAAGTTCCATTTAAGATTAATTATTTCGTTCCCATAGATGCTTTTCTTGTCACACACAAACACAATCAACATCTCAAATGATTTATAGTAGAAAATATAAAAGATATTCATCACCCATGTTATTTATATATTATAAAAAATGAAAATGGTACAGTACAAACGTGGGGATTCACATGAGTGTTGAATTTGTTGAGAGATGCAATCTCAATGGAAATCATAAAACGACACATCTTTGATCATAATTGGACACTACCATTTCCCAAGCAACTCTCCTCTTTCTGTTTTCTTCGCTTTCCCATCTCTTTGGCTTCTTCCCTCTTGGAATTTGTGCTTCATTTCGATTCCCTTTCTTTTCTTTCCCTTCTACAAACATCAATTAATTAATAACAATTCATTTCTTTTTTTTAGTTTATCCTTAATTAATATTCTTGATCATCACCATCGAATATCTGCATCTTCTAGGAACCTTCTCAGAGAAACCCTTTTTTTATTCTTTTTTTACAATGAGAAATGCCATCACACAATTGTTTATACTGTTAAAGAAAGTGATGACTCCATGGAATTGGACATTTAGAAAGTTGAAATGCTGGGAATCTTTTTTTTTATGCATAAACCATGGCCCATTGCCAGACTACTAGTCCCACTCTGCCTCATTTTCATATTTGCATGTAACATGGATCCCTCTTGTTTTATATATCTAATGTCACATAATTTATCAATTAATCAAAATTATGACTAGCTAGAGAAAAAACTAGATTTCTTGAAAGAAAGATGGAAATCAACTATGCATTCAAGGATTAGTAAAAAAACAGTGTGGGGGTGGGAATAAAGTTTAATTAATAATTTCAAGAAAAGGGAAAACAAAAAAAATGTAATCTTGAAGAAAACACATTATAGGCAAATTGAACAAGAAGAAGAAGAAGTAGACACCATTTCTCTTTCCTTTTTTATTCATAATTAATGGAAATTCTGTTGTTCCGACCATGGCCAGAATTCCTGCGTTTCTTCAATGCCGGCAAACATAGTGCCGAAGCACTCGTTGGCCGCCGGCATACTGTGGTGCTGCTCCGCCCTCCCCGAGCCGTGCAGGAGCTGCGTCAGCGTCTGCGGCGGCGGAAACATGGAGCGGTGCTTGTTCCTTTGATTGTACATTGCGCTCTCCGTGGCCGACGACGTCTTAATGTTGACCTCGCAGCTCGTGTCGCTCCCGTTGCTCCACGAGCCCTCGTTGTCCTTGTTCAGATTGATCGCCCCCGCGGCCGACTCCCCGCCCTTCAGGCCCAGTAACTATTCAAATCATAAATTTTGATCAAATTCTGTTCAATCTAACTTTTTTTATATAAAATTTGATCCTGGTCAGTCTTATTTTTTTTAATTTTTAAATTTCATGATTTAAATAGCTATCGGATAAAAAAACCCTATTATGATCATTAAATTTACCTGGGTTTGGAGCTTCTTGTTTTGCGATTTGAGGACGTCGTTGTCGGCTTTGAGGGCTTCAAATTGTCTCTTGAGGACGTCGTAGTCCTTCTCCAACTGCTTTGTCTTCCACCGGGCGCGGCGGTTTTGGAACCAGATGGCGATCTGACGAGGCTGGAGGCCGAGGGCCCGAGCCAGCTGCATTTTGCGTTCGGGCTCGAGCTTGTTCCCGAGCTCGAAGCTCTTCTCCAAGGCCTTCACTTGCTCCAAGTTCAGCCTCCGCTTCTTCTCCCCCAGCAGCTGGGACCCGTCGTCCGAGCCCTCGTCGTCCGCGTGGAACTCCTCCGCCCGATCCATGCCCGAGAACGACATGGATCTCCTCATCAGGAATTCCGGAATGCCTGCACTCAATTCACAAATTATTAGATACGAATCGAAAACCCTAATTTTGGAAAGAGGTGTGTGTTGTGTTGATCGGATTTTTTTTTTATTTACCGTGGAAGTCTTGTGGAACGTCGTCGTGGCTTCGGAACATGGAATCTGCGGGCACATAGGCCATGGATTGTGGTGGAGGAAGGAAGGAATGATACACACAAACACACGCAGTGGGTGTGTGTTTGAGTGTGGAATTGTGGAGGAGGTGGTGGTGGTGGTGGATATTAGGGGGAGATTTTGGAGTGAGAGAAGAACATGGGTGTCAAGACTGGAAGCTAGCGATTATCTCTGTTGAGACAGTGAGAGAGAGAAACAAAGGAGGGAGAGAGATAACATGAAGTGTTATTTATTGCTCACTACATCTTTTTTTTTATCATAGTAAAAAATTAGGGACTCTGACATCTAACTTATGATCATATGATTAATGCAATAATAGGGTGGGATTAAAATATGGGAGGTGAAAAAGTGTTGTGGATAAACAGTGTAAAGATGAGTGTGTTTGGTTTGGACGACTATAATATAATTGTGTTTAGATTTTGATATAATGAGTTCTCTAATTATGACTAGTGATTTAGTGTCTTGATGTATAAATAAATTCATATTGATATAATGAAAGGGAATTACATGCGCAGCATTTGCATCCGTTACATATGATTTGAGATTAATTATTCCATTTATTTCACCGATTTAAATCCTTCATATCCAGCTGAGTATATAATTAATGCATTCTTATTTTATCTTTCCAGTATAAATTTGAAATATGGAATATGACCATGGACGACTCTTAATTTGGACATTTCCTTTGCATATATATGTAGTGCACTAGTGCCTATATATGTCTTTTTTCTCAAAAAAAAATTATACTAATATACGATTTTTTTGATTTTTTATAAATCGAGAGTATGAATTTCGTGATTACTCCACTTTGTTGGAATGGAAACGGACAGAAAAAAGTTGTATAGTCATCGAATAAGGAATTACAAAATAAAATAAAAATCACTTATATCAATTTTGAAGCACCTTTCAACATCATCGTGGACTCAAAATAGTTTTTGTTATTTTTATCGGAATTATTGCAGCTTGAGCATTTTTTATTAGCATGGAACGTGAAATGATTGGAGAAATACAAAGGAATGTCTACAAACGATACCTATAAAGCTCACTATTAACTTAATTTTAATATTATGTTGATATCGTGGTTTGTTTTTATAACAATTATGTGTTATATCGATAACATGCATGAAGAGATACGAGCTAAGTAAAATAAATTGCAAAATAATCATGTCTGTATGTGAAATTACAATTTATCACAAAAAAATTACACGACAAGAATAATTAACTACTCCCTCCGTTTCTCCATAGTTGAGTCATTTTTCCATTTTAGAAAGTTCCATCATAGTTGAGTCATTTCCCTATATAGTAACTTTTTTTCTCTTTTTGACTTTACTCTCTCTTACTTTATTCTCTCTACTTTATTCACTTTCTACTTTATTCTATCTACTTTTTTCCCTCTCTTACTTTTTTATCTATTTATTTAACACATTCAACATCCCTTTCTTAAACTCCGTGCCGAAAAGTTTTGCCTCAACTATGAAGAAACGGAGGGAGTACTTGTTTATATGCTAAATACCAATACATAATAGTGTAAAACACATCAATACCTCTTACTAAATTCAATGGAATATTAGCAAAAATGGTGTGGTTTTATATTGCACAAAATATCAATCAATGCAAGGAAATTTAGTTACAAAGAAGAATGAAACTGTCTCTCTATTTCCCTAAACTCACACATTCTATTTCAACACATCAATCAAATTTTCTAACAAAAATGATAAAGATGGAAAAGGTGTTAGGCAAAGGACAGGGAAATGCAAGAATTTTGAATGGCAACAAAAAAGAGGCTCCCCAAATCAAACAAGCCTATGAAAGTTGGGTGAAACCTAGAGCTCCCAAACGTGGAAATGAATCTGCACTCACTCAATAGTAACCACAAATGTCACTCTCATGTGTTTGTTAATATCTTAAGCACTATGGTTTGTGAAGTTTGGTGTAATTAAATTAAATGTTTAGGTTCAACGAATGCATGAAATGATGAAAATATGTTGTATCGTTTTCTATAACATGGACACGACAATCAACCTAATGCGTGTTTCCTTATAGCTTGCTTTAGACGAATAAAAATTCAGTGATCCAGACATATTGACACGTGGTGTATGTGTCAATCACAATTAATATTCAATCTCTTCCTTTTTTTTTCTTTTTATGAAATTTTGATTGAATGGACAAATCGTGTGATCTAGTATGTCCGAACTACTGAAGTTTTTTCTGCTTTATACCGATCTTTTTCGTTTCTTCTTACTTAGATTTGGAAAACATTATCGTATATTTCATGCCAATATGTTTCAAAACATTATAGGAAATGTAAAACACTAACTCAAATGCAAAACACTTCAATTTTATTAAAAAATAGAAAAGTAAAATTAAACACCAAAAAATGGGTAAAGAATATATCTCAAATGTGATGGATTCAATTACAAATAAATAATAATTCCTTATCTTTTTCATCTTTTTTCTGTAATATTTGTATCTTTCTTAATTTATTTTGTTTGATTTTCTCCTCCTCACTCATTTTTCTTATTTTTTGCGATCAGCATACATTCATTGAGTATGGAATAGGGATCATTATGTTTCCACGTAAAATCATTTCTTATAACTATGTAAAAAAGAATATGCATAATTGATAGTTGGATTATTTACATTTGTCGTAAGAAAGTATTGTTGTGTGCATCCACCAATCACAACACCGCATTTTGCCCCTCGCTGTGCATGCGAATGGGCAGATATTTATCTGATTTTTAATTAATAAGTAGTACTCCTATATAAGAAATGAAAAATAAAAATAAAATTAGTGAAATAAAGTTATATCTCATAGTATATCCCAATTTATTTTCATTATCATTCATGTGGAATAGTATTATTCCATTTGTCCCACAAGAATATGCGCTCTTTCCTTTTTAGTCTGTCCCACAAGAATATGCGCTTTCTAATTTTTGGAACTCTTTTCTTTTTAATGAGGTGTGACTCATAACTTAATAACCCATAAGTTTCGAATATCCTTATATACAAGTATCATCTCTAATGAAAAATTAATCATGATTATCCATTTATTCATGATTTTGATATTTGTAATTTAACTACGTGGGGTGAGAGAGGTATGGGTGAGTTCCACCTGGTTTTGACCTAAAAATAAGCTAAATTCACATGGGCACCTTAGTTGGAATGTTTTGTGTTGTGGGAATCCATGCTCTCCTATCTCCATTTTTCTTTTTCTTTTTTATTATTATCTCTCCCACATTCCCATGTGCTCTTCCCTATTAAAATCATCCTTCGTTTTTCTTTCAACCAATCACGTTCCTTCTCTATATTAACGGTACACTTTAATTCATCACTAATCTAAAAAATTTAAAATATCATTTCTTGGATTATTCCATCTTAACCTCAACTAGCTACTACTCACCCATCAATAATAAATATATCCATACTTAATTTCCTTAAAAAAATTGATTAATGAGTTCCAAGTTCATTTCACATCTTCATTTTATATGTACCTAGGAGACTAGGATAGGATAGCCGCCTTTAAATAGAGGATTAATATATTCAAAATTTAATGCTACACTGTAAAAATGAAGGGTAAAAAGGTTCCGGCATCACCGACATTTTAACATATTTATTGCCATTTCCCAATATCTGCTTAATATATTGAAATATAATCGACAATAAAATTGACATTTACCAAAAAAAGTTAATTATGAACATTTTTCTATGCACACCAACAATACCAGTTTCCTAGAACAATTTTTTTTGTGAAGATAATTCCAAGTATTTATAATTTATCAACTCATCTTTCACTTTATTTGATTAGGGGAATAGTTCAAACATATATTAAATGTTTTGTATCAATTCTCAATTTTAAATGGGATAGTTAAAATGATCGATGCCAACAACCTACGTATTTTTTTCGATCTTGATTCACTAGATAACAATTATACTAATATTTAAATAATATTTAAATAGATCCTTTCGGAGATATTCGAACGATGAAAATATTTTCTATAAAAAAAATATCTCGAGATTAAAGATCTAGTCGTCTAGAGATCAAACTCCACTACTTTTTTCTCACAAATTAAAAAAAAAGGTCATAAACCTTAAATTTTTCCTCTAAAGGGACACGTATTAATTACTTTTACAAGATGAAGATAATATCTTTTGTAAGCCTAACATTACGCTAATAGGGCCTAAATCAAATAGAATCAACAAAAGTAGTTTATACAAGTTGAAGCTATTTTGTCTTATTAATTTAACAGATAATATGTATTAAGCCTAACATTAGGCAATTAATTAGGACCTAAACCAAATGCCAACTCATAATAAAATAAAAATAAAAAGGCCTACTTGAAATGGAATCAATAGCTAATCCAAAACCATTACCAAGAAAAATAACATGGACACAATTTCACAATAAATAGCCCAATTTTTTTGTTGGGCTAAGGCCTAGTAGTACATAACTGGATCAAATCCTAAATATTGGGCCTACAATCTACAATCTTCCTAATTCAATGTAATTATCTACCAAAATGAGATTAGTTCTAATACTATTTTGGGCTTCAATTAGCCTCATTGGGTGTCTTGTTTTATAGTTGATGGACTGACGATCTCATATAAGGAGTTTGAACTAAGAAACTTTTTGATGAAAGCTTGTTTGGAATTGATTTATTCAGAAGATAAAGTGAGTTGTTGAAGCAATTATGGAGAGCGTTGAGTTTTGTTTGACTAATAAAAGAAATAAATTGGTGTAGTTTTTCAAAATTTGGGGACTTGTCATTCCCTAATTTGGTTATTTGTGATGTGAAAAGAATTGATAACCAACCTATTTCCACATCAGATAAATACCATAAATAAGTTTGAGAAATATGCAACGTGTTTGGTTTTGTTTAATTGGGACAATCAATGCATTGAGCTGATTTTTGATGATTCGTAACAACTAATCAGTTGGCCATAATATTGAACTAAGGGTATTACAACAAACTGATTACTCCCTCCGTCCCCCGATTAACTGTCACTCTTTTCCATTACGGTCCATCCCTCAATAATTGTCACACTTCATTTTTTTTTTATCATAAATGGTAAGTAGGTCTCATATTCCACTAACTCACTTTACTCACATTTTATTATAAAACCAATATAAAAAAGTGGGTCTCACATTCCATTAGCTTTTTCAACCAACTTTTCTTTACATTTCTTAACACTCGTGCCCGGTCAAAGAGTGACAATTAATCGGGGACGGAGGGAGTATATTTTATAAGATGCTAATGCTATTTTCAAAATTGGCTGAAATTGAGTGTGCAATGAAAAATGTTACTAGTATTAAGTTGAGTCTATTATTCTTTGATCTTTTATTTTTTTTAGAATACTTTTATTTGTAGCACATAATTTTAGTTGGACATTAACAATGAAGATGCTTTTTTCTTAAATAAAGAATATATATGAAGATTCTTTTTTCTTAAATAAAGAATATATATGAAGATTCTTTTTTCTTAAATAAAGAACATATATGGTATTTTTTAATGAGATAATAATTAAGAATGGAAATGGAAAGTTAAACAGAAATGAAAAAGGGAAAGGGCGGTACACAATCATTGTGCTGGGGTAAAAATAGAATAAAATAAACTATCGAATGAAAATGATGTTAAGAATAAATTACTACTCCTCTTTTTTTTAACTTTTGATTAAAATTTGTCTTATGGGCCATTGCCATCACCCCAATGTAGGGCAATGAACAATATGCAAGTTTACTAGCCATAATTAATTGGACCTTAAATCTGGATCTAATTATATATATTATAGAGTTAGACTTAGTTCATGCAAGCAGCTACAACACTCAACTGTCTAATTTAAAACAAAAATACACGACAGATATTAATGACAACGATAAAACATAAAGATGCCCACAACGAATTAGCAAAAGAAAAGAAATAAACAATACTCAGTTTGACAACATCGACCTAGATCCGAGTTGACTATAGAGCAATAAAAATCAAGAAGAATAAATTAGTAGACATATCATAGAGTTGAAGAGAGAGCGAAGTAAATGCCTATCCTCTCCCAAAATTTAAAATCATAAGTATGTTGTTGTGAGATAAAATAAAAGAAAATAATTTTTAAATACTCCTATAATTACGAGATTTTCATTACTTGAGCCAGTCTTAGGTTTTAGGATAGTTTTTTTAGTTTGGTTGACTGAAAGTAGAGTCGCACCAACGGTAGTGAGAGCGTTGTTTTCGTATGTACGATTATTATATTTATATTTAATAAACTATTGATTAATAGGTGAGCAAAATCAAATATGTTTACTAGTATAAGTTTTCATAGCCAAGAAATGGACGACATTGATGTGGTGTGCCAGCGGCAAAGCTTCAATTTTTCGAATTCTTTATGTTACCCATATGCTTCAAGATTGTTCCTCTCAATTAAATATCTATAATCAAAATAATCATATTAATAAATTCTAAATATTTTGTTATTTCTAGTAATCCGGATTTAAAGAGAAATGATATTCACTGTTATTGTTCTTTTACGATGAATACCATTCGCAATGTACTCAATATTATAAGGAAACTATAAAATTAAATCACGTTATCCAAATTTTAATACTCATGATCCGGCCCTTAAAAATATGAACTTTTGAAATGACACATATTTAAATGCAAAACTAGTAAACTAGGAGATAGAGATAGAAAAAAAAATGTATTAGTTGAAAATGAGTTTCAATCTCATTAAAGAGAAAGAATTTTTCTAAAATAGAAAGTTTCTATTTTTATAAGGTAGACTAAAAAGGAAAATATTTTTATTTTTAGGAGACGGATGAATTAGTGTTTTATTGCGACAATGTAAATAACGATGCCCGACCTTATTAATATAGCATTAAAATTCATCAACATTGTCCAATGATTTTCGAATTATAGCTATTTTTATTTCATATAAAAACCAAAATAATCTCTAGCATATGGGGAAAAATGCGTAAATAAGGTCGTGACTTTTCCATTTGAGTGGTGCTGTTCTGCATATGTGCAGATCATCTAATTTTTACTATTTCGTAACCGTATAATAATAATCCAAAGTCCAAAATACAACAAAATCTAGATTCAACGTATCACAAATTAGGTTGGGAACAATTATTTAATCAAACAACGAACAAAAATTATATACCTTATGCCTACCTAAGGAATGTAAAATAAATTTTTTATGAAATATAATTCACTCAAAGTTTCCAGCAAAAATGGAATGTAAAAAAGGCACCCACAATCATTATACATATATAGGGCATATATATATATATATATATATATATATATGGTAGTGATCTATGGCAAACACCCCTTAACCAAATAACTAGAGAACAAATAATAGCCACAAGATCAAAAAAATCAAAGGCTAATATTAATTTTTGAATGTAATGAGATTTGAGCTCCCTCAATCATAAATTTACTCCAAAAAAACAAGTCAGGGGTATTATTGTCATTGAACATCGAATTAAATCCAAAATCATGTTAGGTGCGTGAATTGATTTCATTTGTAAACCGCCGCATCTCGTCGTCTTCTCTTCTCCTCTCTGTTTAGCATCGTAAAAGCGTCGATTAAACTGCATTCGCCGTCGCCGATTAAACCGCATTCAAGTCGTCAACATCATCTACTGCTTCGTCAAACAAATGACTACAAATCATAATTTGATATTCGGAGACCACCGGAACCGGCGAGACCACTTCGAGTTTCTGTGTTGTCTTCGGAGATAGTTTTGGAGCTGCTTTCCTTTTTCTGCGCCTGCACGACCTTCGACATCGTCTTGATTTATACAATTGAGTTGTTTCCGAAGTCAGTGAGGAACTCGGCGGCGCTGCTAGTGGCGGAGGGGAGGGAGAACGTGTTTTTGTCTTATGGCGTGTTTGGGGGTGGCGATGTTTGTGATGTGCTTGTCGGAGACGAGGAGGAGGAGCACCGCTAATGGTGATGGAGTGTATTGTATTTGAATCATTTATTGCCGTGTTTTCTGGTTTATTTTTTAATTTTACTATTGTGATGAAATATTAGTATTATAAAGTGACAAGTGAATGTAAACACGTCGTTGCACCGTTTCATCTTGTTGCATATATTTATTTTTGTAAATTTGAATGATAAATTTATTAATTAGAGTGATGTGTTTTGTAAACAAGAGTGAATAAAATCATGCTAAGAGTGATGTGTTTTGTAAACAAGAGTGAAGTAAAATCATGCTAAGAGTGATGTGTTTTGTAAACAAGAGTGAAGTAAAATCATGCTAAGAGTGATGTGTTTTGTAAACAAGAGTGAAGTAAAATGAGAATAAGAGTGAAGTAAAATCAGAATAAGAGTGATGTGTTTTGTAAACAAGAGTGAAGTAAAATCATACTAAGAGTGATGTGTTTTGTGTACAAGAGTGAAGTAAAATCCGAATAAGAGTGAAGTGCTTTGTGAACAAGAGTGAAGTAAAATCCGAATAAGAGTGAAGTGTTTTGTAAACAAGAGTGAAGTAAAATCCGAATAAGAGTGATGTGTTTTGTGAACAAGAGTGAAGTAAAATCAGAATAAGAGTGATGTGATTTGTGAACAAGAGTGAAGTAAAATCCGAATAAGAGTGAAGTGCTTTGTGAACAAGAGTGAAGTAAAATCCGAATAAGAGTGAAGTGTTTTGTGAACAAGAGTGAAGTAAAATCCGAATAAGAGTGATGTGTTTTGTGAACAAGAGTGAAGTAAAATCAGAATAAGAGTGATGTGTTTTGTGAACAAGAGTGAAGTAAAATCACAGTAAGAGTGATGTGTTTTGTGAACAAGAGTGAAGTAAAATCACAATAAGGGTGATGTGTTTTGTGAACAAGAGTGAAGTAAAATCAGAGTAAGAGTGATGTGTTTTGTGAACAAGAGTGAAGTAAAATCAGAGTAAGAGTGATGTGTTTTGTGAACAAGAGTGAAGTAAAATCATAATAAGAGTGATGTGTTTTGTGAACAAGAGTGAAGTAAAATCAGAATAAGAGTGATGTGTTTTGTGAACAAGAGTGAAGTAAAATCAGAATAAGAGTGATGTGTTTTGTGAACAAGAGTGAAGTAAAACCATACTAAGAGTGATGTGTTTTGTAAACAAGAGTGAAGTAAAATCATACTAAGAGTGATGTGTTTTGTAAACAACAGTGAAGTAAAATCATTCTTATAGTGATGTGTTTTATTTAAAATGGTACTACTATGAATTGGTGGAACTGATTCCCGCATGTATACAACCAATCTAAGTACATTGATTAGAATTTAGAATTGATTGAATTCGTATCAGACTACCAAACAATTACATATTAATGCATAAAAAACACAAACCAAAAAGAGAAACACAAAAAAGAAAAAGGCACCATTCCAAGCTACAAACAAAACCCTCCCCAAAAGTAAACCTCAATTCCAATTCAACAATCAATCCATGGCGAACAACTCCGCCGGAGCTCCCCCGCTGCTGGAGCTTTCCAATTTCACGGCGCTGCTGCTCCGCCTCATGAGCAAGCGCCGCACTTGGGCCTGCCTCTTCGTCTCCGTCTATTTCAAATTCAAAAGTGAATCCACCACATGTTTCCTTCTTCCTACGCATTACATCCAACGGCATCTGAGCATTAGAACCTTCGATGTTTGCTTTCATGTCACGAGCACACTTTTCAACATCCAATATCATCCAATACAATAACAAATTGCATGTGATAATCCTCCGGTAACTGATTCAATTTTGAGAAATTACAGAGAGATAATTCAAATTGTACTTAATCATCCGCCTGTAATTGTTTGAATTTTAAGAAATTTTAGAGTGCATGTGTGTGTGAGAGAGAGAGAGAGTTACGGAGAGATTCCGAGCACAGAGGGAACATTGAATAGAAACCCCATTTTTGAAATTAGAGTTGGAAATTTGAAGGAGCCGGATGAAGTTGAATTTAGTTTCCAAAAATACCCTTATTAATTACTTTTTGTATAAAACATGTAAAAATAGCTAAGCCATAGGATTAATTTGGAGTATTAAGATGTGTGGCTGAGATTTGTTCTCTAGTTATACACTTAAAATTAGTTATATCTTGATCACTCCCCTATATATATATATATATATATATATATATATATAGGGATGTATTCATTTCCTTTTCCTATATTTCCTCATTTTTCCTTCTTAATATCAGCCATTAGATTAGAGAAAGGGACAGTCCAGATCAACATTGGGTAATTAATCCCGTGTTGCATTATTTGTCCTATTTTGTGCATTATGAGGGTACAATAGTAATCTAATAATGGCTGGAAACCGCTACGAATAATGCACCACATGGTCACGAGTAATGCATATAATTGCCTATATAATGCACAATATGTGAACTGCAATGCATACGAACAAGATGCGTTGTGTTATGATGTTTGACACATGTTTCTTGTTTCCCCTAAGGGTTTAATAAGCTTAGGGGCTAGGGTATAGTACGTAGACATGTATGTAATCTTCACATGGTAACGAGTAATGCATATAATTGACTATATAATGCACAATTTGTGAACTGCAATGCATACGAACAAGATGTGCTGTGTTATTATGTTTGACACACGTTTCTTGTTTCCCCTAAGGGTTTAATAAGCTTAGGGGCTAGGGTATAGTACGTAGACATTACTAAATGCACGTATGTAATCTTCAATCCGTTGATTAACCCATATACACAATACCTCTAATAATGCATAATATACTGAGATAATGACAATTAACAGCTACATAATGCACTACCTAAACCAAATAATGCACATACGTATATTCCAATAACAACAATTTGTTAGTAATATCTACGTATTATACCCTAGCCCCTAAGCTTATTAAACCCTTAGGGGAAACAAGAAACGTGTGTCAAACATCATAACATGGTACATCTTATTCGTATGCATTGCAGTTCACATATTGTGCATTATATAGTTAATAACATCCATTACTCGTGACAATTTGGTGAATTAATCGTATCGTTTTATAATTTGTTATTAATGCGTATGTACTATACCCTAGCCCCTAAGCTTATTAAACCCTTAGGGGAAACAAGAAACGTGTGTCAAACATCATAACACAGCACATCTTGTTCGTATGCATTGCAGTTCACAAATTGTGCATTATATAGTCAATTATATCCATTACTCGTTACCATGTGAAGATTACTTACGTGTCTACGTACTATACCCTAGCCCCTAAGCTTATTAAACCCTTAGGGGAAACAAGAAACGTGTGTCCAAACATCATAACATGGTACATCTTATTCGTATGCATTGCAGTTCACATATTGTGCATTATATAGTCAATTATATGCATTACTCGTGACCATGTGGTGCATTATTCGCAGATACCAAAATGTGGCAGTTACTTTTCCAGTAAATGTCAATAATAACCCTGTAATGCATACAACCACCTTCTATAATGCAACACGGAACCAGTTTTATAGAATCAATCTGATCCGTTGATGCCTTAGATCTAACGCGTAATATTAAGAAGGAAAAAGGATCTAAGATGTGAAAAGGAGAATAACGCTCCCCTATATATATATATATATATATATATATATATATATATATATATTGAGAATGGTTAGGTTGCATTTTTTATAATATAAATACAACGAATTACGAAATTCTATGTTAAAACTGTATAAATGCGTTGTTGAAATCAAATCCAAGACCACGAATTTATTCAATAAAGAGATGAATTGATTTTTACCATATAATTTTGGACCTAATGACAAAATTGAAAAGATTTATTAGTTTTATTAAAAAGGGTCATTTATTTGAGTCACTCCATATACATATATATATATATAGGGTTGTGATCAATTGAGATTTTTTAGCCTAATTGAGAATTGAGATGCATTATAAGCCACTCATTTTTATTAAATGAGTGGTCTAGAATTTGCCACATGAAAAATATTTTTACATTAATTAATTGTGAAAGGGCATATTTGTAATTTCATCATATATTTTATTTAATAAATATTTTTTTTATTTTTTTTAAAAAAATTATTTTTTTTTCGATTTTTTATTTTTTTATTTATTTTATTTATTTATTATTTTTTTGTCAACTACATATACAATTCATGTCAACTACACACATGTAATGTCAACTACATATACAATTCATGTCAACTACACACATATAATGTCAACTACATATACAATTCATGTCAACTACACATATATAATGTCAATTATAAGCTGTTGACATTTGATGTGCAGAGCTATTGACATTTGATGTGCAGACTACACATCGTAGTTGACATAATGTCTCAGTAGTTGACATCGCGCGAAAATTTAAAAAAAATTTAAAAAAAATTAAAAAAAATTAAAATTTGATGTGCAGAGCTATTGAAATGAAATGACGATAATACCCCTTAGTTGACATAATCTACTTGCAGTTGACATTTCAAAATGAGTGGCTGAAAATGCATCTCAATTCTCAATTAAGCTAAAAAATCTCAACCTAACAAGACCCTATATATATATATATAGAGTAGTGATCTATGGCAAACACCTCTTAACCATATAACTAGAGAACAAATAATAGCCACAAGATCAAAAAAATCAAGGGCTAATATTAATTTTCGAATTTAATGAGATATTAGCTCCCTCAATCACAAATTTACTCCATAATAACAAGTCAAGGGTATTATTGTCATTGCACAAAAAAATTAGATTATGTAAATTTTTACTTCATTTGAAGGTTAACTTCACGGACATGAAGCGAGTGGATCTGATCAAGGAGATCGCGGCGGAGTTCGAGCTGATCGCGAACCGGCTGTCGGAGACGGAGGTGGCGACAGTGGCGTCGGTGGTGGAGCTGGAGCCGCAGCATCTGGCGGAGATCGCGAAGCGCGCGCAGAAGCTGACCGGGCCGAAGAATGTGAAGCTGAAGATGGTGATCGACAAGTCGCTGCTCGCCGGAATCATCATCCGGTATGGGAATTCCGGCTCGAAATTGAGTTTAATTACTCTTAGGTTGCTGAATGATGTATGTGAATTCAAGAATTATTGAAGAATTCGGAGCTCTGTTCATCAAAGCTAGAATTTGCCCGAGCAAAGGCGGCGATCGGTTTCAGCTATAAATACGGCGACTTGGGCTACGGAAATTCTTGTAATAATAGTAATTGAAGTTCATCCTCTTCTAATTCGGCTAAATTTTCATTCTTAATTATTTATTTCATCAGAGAGACATTTGTAAATGCTGATGCTAGAAGGTGTTTGATCAATTGACTAGCTGGATTTTAAGCAGATGATAAGAGTGAAGTAAAATCAGAATAAAAGTGATGTGTTTTGTGAACAAGAGTGAAGTAAAATCAGAATAAGAGTGATGTGTTTTGTAAACAAGAGTGAAGTAAAATCATGCCTAAGAGTGATGTATTTTGTAAACAAGAGTGAAGTAAAATCATGCCTAAGAGTGAAGTAAAATCATGCCAAAAGTGATGTGTTTTGTAAACAAGAGTGAAGTAAAATCATGCCTAAGAGTGATGTGTTTTGTAAACAAGAGTGAAGTAAAATCATGCCTAAGAGTGAAGTAAAATCATGCCTAAGAGTGAAGTAAAATCATGCCAAGAGTGATGTGTTTTGTAAACAAGAGTGAAGTAAAATCATGCCTAAGAGTGATGTGTTTTGTAAACAAGAGTGAAGTAAAATCATGCCTAAGAGTGATGTGTTTTGTAAACGAGAGTGAAGTAAAATAATGCTTTTGTGGGGCAGAAAAATGAATTTAAAAAAATGAAAAATGAGTAAACGACAACAGCTTTTCATCAAAACGGCATTTTCGCCAATTCCTCCACATCATTTCCGAGTACACTTCACTCTTGTTCAGAAAACACTTCACTCTTGTTCACAAAACACATCACTCTTATTCTGATTTTACTTCACTCTTGTTCACAAAACACATCACTCTTATTCTGATTTTACTTCACTCTTGTTCAGAAAACGCTTCACTCTTGTTCACAAAACACATCACACTTATTCTGATTTTACTTCACTCTTGTTCACAAAACACATCACTCTTATTCTGATTTTACTTCACTCTTGTTCACAAAACGCTTCACTCTTATTCACAAAACACATCACTCTTATTTTTTGAAAATCTCTTCAAACTAAACAATTTACATTTCATAAAATGAATAATTGATCAAGCTTGGGACCAAGGGCCACCTGCCAATATACATACATGATACATCCCCTTTCATCACCACATTCTCATACCACAAACCTTACTTCCAACAATGCCATCCAAAAAACACAAGCCCAAGAAATCATCCATCACTAACACACCGCAGCCGCTGCCGTATCGCTCTCAACAACAGTGTCCTTGGACGGAGTTTCTCTCAACTAACATCACCGCCGCACACAATCCGTGGCGCACCAACGCAGCTCCGCTCCCGCTGTCACCAAATCACGGCTACCACCACCAACATCAACACGATGCGACGCCCATCACAACCAACCGCCCCAACTCTGCAACGTCGCCAGTGCCTGCATCAGCGCCGCCCCAAATCGAAGGAGATTTGATCGCAGATTTGGAAGGAGAAAGAAAGGAAATCACGTAAATTTGAATTTGATAATGTAATTTCCAAAAATACCCTTGGCCTATTTTATATTATTAAAATAAATAATATTTGTTCCATTAAGATGTGTGGCTAGGGCTGGCAAATCGTGCGGATTGGGTCGTTATCGGGTCAACCTGATAATGACCCAACCCAATAAGGCCTAACCTGAACCCGACCTGTTAAGGAAATTGTAAATCCGAACACGAACCCGACCTGCTACCTTCAAATCCGAACACGACCCGCACCCGACACGAACCCGTTATCGACACGATATAATATGGGTTGACACGACACGATAACAACCCGAACCTGATATTACACGATTAAAACCTAATATTACACGATTAAACCTTATTTTTTAACCTAATTTACACAATTAAAATTCGTTTTATACTATTTAAACCTAATTTATAAGAAATTAAAAAATTAAAGTAATATATATTTTTTGAAATAATAATAAAAATAATAATATTATTTCTTAATGGGTTACCCGTATCCGACCTGCATCCGACCCGAACCCAACCCGAAATTATCGGGTTTTTAATGGGTCAACCCGATAAGAACACGGATCCAATAAGACTTGACCCCAACCCAATAATTTCGTGCGGATTCGTGTCGGATTATCGTGTCGTGTCGAAAATTGCCAGCCTTATGTGTGGCTGAGATTTGTTCTCTAGTTATACACTTAAGATTAGTTATATCTTGATCACTCCCCTATATATATATATATATATATATATATAGAGGTGGACCTAAATCATAAGATAGCTACAAACGCTTGCCTCTCATTACAAATTATGACATACATCTAGAAATTAGAAGCCATCAAGTAATGCTTATGTATTAATATTGCCAAAGCTTTTTTCTAATTTACTATAGCGAAAGAAGGAAGTCTATCCCAAATCAAATAATTAGTACTATCAAAATAATAAGTTATGGATATATCACATATTCCGATCCTTTTGTTTTATGGAAGAATCAAACCTTGATTCACAAATCTAATCAACAATATATCTTGATTCACAGATCTAATAATTATACGGAGTACTGCTAATTACTATATTCAAATCAAGGAAGTTGTAATAGTCCACAAGAATTAGTAATTTTTCACATATAAAACATTTCATTTTTTACACCAACTAAACACTCAACGTCAATAAAAAAGAGCGTAATTTCATTTTGTGGGCCTAAATAGCACTACAAATTATGTTTTGTCTCAAATCAAGTGGCAAACAATGATACTTCCAATTCTTTATTCGTCGCTTTTAATTGTTTTTCGAGTTGATTTGTCATTGTTTGTTTTTGCTATTTGATGCTTTCCTATGTTCATTTTCTAATTTGGACTTAGTATCATGGACATTGTTGTCCTGTCACGCTGGATGAAATTAATCTGACTTTTGTAACACTGAATTGCATTACGAAAATCTCTTTTGATGGGTCAAAAATAATATACACGTTCTATAGATTATATTTCAATAGAAGAAATTAGTACCAACTGTTTTTGCTTTCACATTTAGCCGTATGTAAGATAAAAAAAAATAGTTGGAATTTTATTAACAATAAAATCATGCAACCACATTATATGGGCAATCACATAAATGAAATAAAAAAATACTTAAAAAAAACAATCTTAATTAATACTATTCAAATACTTTTACATATTACCCCCCATCAACTTTGGATAAAAATGACTATTAATATATTTTAGTTAAATGATTTTACTACATCGACATTAAATACATGGACCTGCTTGTTTATTAATATTCGCGGCTCACCACATTATTCTGGTTTAACATCACTCTTTTATTAGTTACAAAGTTCAAATTCAACTTGAACATATCTGAAAATGAGGGGGTCAGATTAACATAATCAGTTCAATTAATTTATGGGAAAATATTTTGTTACAATGGAAATATATGGAACTGTTTTATTAATTAAAAAGATTTAAAGTAAGTGTAACGTATCTGAAATCGAGGGCCTCAAATTAACTGAATTAGTTAAATTAATTTATGCGGAAGTATTTTGTTTCTTTCGAAAGAAATCGAACTTGAAAATTTTAAAATTGAAATTTGACTTTTCAGTTTTGCCAATCTATTCCTAATTCTCGTGTAAGGGTATTATTGAAACAAAGTACACTATTAATCAGCATTAGTGACATCTTAATTACTAGATCCATTAAATTTTGAAGTCACAAAAATATCCTATCATGTATAGACAGATTAGGTATGAGTAGCTCTGCCCTATCAACAACCATGATGATAAAATACACCAAAAAGGAAATGCTATAACAAATTAGTGAAATGTTGCATTTCTTAATCCTAACAATCGATTCCCGAAATATATTCCACCACTACCCCAATTTCAGTTCAAAATTCCCCTCTATCTTAGTGGCGATCATAATTTTATTAATTTAAACAATATACTAATTCAGCCGTCTAATAATAATACTAATTCAATTTTTGTGGGCTTCCACTATTATTAATCGATGGAGCCATTCAAGCAATAACTCCCGCATTTCCCGTTATCCACTCTCTTTTTGCCACAATATTTTTTTTACAATTCTTTAATAATATTAACAAAATCTAAACAAAATAAATATTTAAAAAGGAGACATTCCCTTCTCATTTTTTTAAATTTGATTTTCTCCCAATTGTTGTGCACCACTCAGTAAAATCCCAATCCAATCTCAGACTGAATATTTCTTCAGTCTTTCTAGAGATAGGGGAAGCAAGAAAAGAAGCAGTCTTCCTTTCCTTGTGTAGTGGTTTTGACTGGGAAAAGGTTTTTCTTGTGAAGTTCTTCTAAATCTGAATTCTATTACAAATACCCAATTCTTGCATTCTATTGCCTTTTGTTTCAGATCTCTTGTCGCCTTGTTAATCATGGCGTCAAATTGAAGGAAGCCAATGTTTTCCTGAAAATATTTTCCACATTCCTTTATTTTAATCCAATTCTTTTCACCTTACCTGTTTTTTCCAAGTTTCCTCGATTTTTCCCAATTGTTTAAGTATTTCTAACAAATCCATCATTTACACACAGCTCATCCAATCCATTCACATGAACGCCTTTTCATAAAGTTAAATATTTCTCGAAAATTTCATTGGTTATAAATACGAATATTCTGTGTGTGGTTCGCCTTTGATTGAGCAATGGGCTGCGCCACGTCGAAGCCGAAAGTCTGCCGGAGCTGCCACCGCCCCTACTCTCCGGTGCGGCGGAGCTACTCGATGCACGTGCACCACCCGCCGCAGAAAACAGGGGACAGCTACCATCTCGTCGCCCTCACTTCCTCCACATTGGGATCCCTCAAGCTCGATCCCCTGATCCAAACCCTCGCCGCCGACAAATCCACCGACGATCGGAATCAGAAGCCATCAATTGAAGATGCAGAGAGAGAGAAAGAGAAAGAGAAGGAGATAATTCCATCGGTGAAAGAGGAATTCGCGATGGGGATGATTGAGGCGAAGACCTGGTCCCACATGATCGACTCCAAAATCCCCAAATTGCCCCCCATGACTCCGGTGATTACGCCGCCGGGTGAGCCGGAGACTATCGACGCTTGGGAGATGATGGAGGGGCTCGAGGACTCCAGCCCCCTCCGCCCCGCCCACTTCCGTAGCTTCTCCTTCCACGTCGGCGCCGGCGCCGACGACCAGCCCACGCCGCGCGTCAAGGAAATCAGCAGCGACGGCGACACCGAGACGAGCTCCAACGACACCTCAATCGTCTCCGAATTCGACAGCGGTGTGATCGCGACGCTGCGGAAGGCGCTGGTGGATCTCCCGCCGGCGAATCCGTTCCATCTCCAGGGAATCGGAGAAGACGAAAAACAGAGCGAAAAGGAGGAGAAGGATAAATTGATCGTGTATTTCACGAGCTTGCGCGGTGTGAGGAAGACGTACGAGGATTGCTGCCACGTCAGAGTGATGCTGAAGGGATTGGGGGTGAAGGTCGACGAGAGGGACGTGTCGATGCACTCGGGCTTCAAGGAGGAGCTCAAGACGGCGCTGCTGGCGGCCGAGGCCGGCGGCATTGGCCTCCCCAGCGTCTTCCTCGGTGGAAAGCTCGTCGGCGGGGCCGACGAGATACGCCGCCTCAACGAGGAGGGAATGCTGGGGAAGCTGGTGGAGAATTGCGAGCCGGCCGATGACGGAGGACTCGCCGCAGGATGTGAAGCGTGCGGTGACGTCAGGTTCGTCCCGTGCGAGACGTGTTCGGGGAGTTGTAAAATATACTATGACGCGGATTCCGAAAACATAGATGCAGATGAAGATGAAGATGGAAATGATGGTGACGACGACGATGAGGAATGCGGGTTCAAGAGATGCCCCGATTGCAACGAAAACGGGCTTATACGATGCCCGATTTGTTGCGATTGAAGAAATTCAAACCATCTTGGTTTTTGGTTAATACAATTTTTGGGAGTTTAATTTACATTAAAGTGAAGAAAATATTGCATTTCTTCAGTTGATGCTGTTTGTTGTGTTTAATCGAGTGTAATACATTTACTACTTAATTTACATCAGCATAGATGTTTGATTGCTGTAAAAAGTGTAGATTAGTGTATTGATTCTTATACATTACCGTGCTGTTCGGTTTGCATGATAAAATAATACTAAGATACAATCTAGGATTGAGTTGTGAGATTATTTTAGTCATAGGGGGTTAGCTATGACTAATTATCTCATGATTATCCATCTAGAATTCAGTTGTGGAGTTGAATCTCATGAACCAAACACACAACAAATTTAATCTCGAATACAATCTTGCAAACTGAACACCCCTACGAGTATTACTCTACCAAATAGTACTCCGATTTGTTTGTTTTCTTCATATTAATGTTATTCAGAGCAATGTCTTCTCTTTGTGTTCTGTTTTCAATCTCGTATATTATGGTCAAATAAGACCTTATTTTAATATACCCCTTTCAACTAGTACTACGTACAAATAAAATGAAATGTAAAAGCAAACTTTTTTGTTTATTTATTGATAAATTAGACCGGAAAGGTTTCAAGAAAGTTGTTTGCAGGCTGCCAAAGTGGAAGAAGGCTAAGTTGGAAAGCATGAAAAACTGGTTGTTTGATTTTGTGAGTTAATATGGATGTTGAAAGAGAAGAATGTGTTGATATCTGAGTTTTGCAGTTGTTGGATGGCAACAATCATTCTCGTGAGGTTTTAGACTTTTAGTGGTGGCCGACTTCTTTAATTAATTTAATTTAATTAATACTCGTAGATTAATTAATATTGTAATAATATCTGCGACTGAGTTTTCAAGAAATTAATTAATCTGGTCGTATATATTAGGTGAAAGATTGTAGTCATCGCAGTCAATCCGGTTTATCTGGAACTTAACCTCTTCCACTTTCCCTTTTCAATTTTATGCGTAAAAATTAGTAAGACTCAATTGGTTTCCAGTCCGCCTTAAACTAAAAAGAGGGACCATTTTTTTTAGTCCGCAAACTTTTGCTCAATTAGTATGACGATTGTCTTCCGTCCAAGCTCGACCGATATTGGGATACCCTCACCAAGCCCATCACTGCAGACCCAACAGACATCCACGACCCTACCCAAATGCTCGAAAAGACACGCTAACCCAATTCACCACCTCAGATATCAAGGCCTTCTCGAATGATTATCGTCTAAGATAGATATTTTACTTTATCTACATAGATATATTTTTATCTGTTGTCATCTTCTTGAGTTTTCTTTGTTTTTAAATTTAATTTGAAACGCAACAAATTGAAATTGAAGTACAATTTATACACTAAAAGTCGAGATATATAAGTATTTCCTACATTACTTTCTGTTGGTGAAAGATTAAACATCCAAAGTAGGCACGATAACGCTAGTGCTGATGTACATGTACTAGCTGCAATGTGTATGATTTTTACATCTAGAAATTGTAATATTAAAATGAAAAAGTGGATTAACTGTTGAAAACTTGCATTATACTTATTTAGGTGTTGCAATTAAATAAATTGACCACCAACCAGTATATGTAAACACATATATTATCATTAATTCAACATGTGCAAAGGGTATAAGAAAGTGACAATCAGTTTAACTTAAATTGTTTGCATTTAAATGAAGATTATAATTGCCTTTTAATATGGGGAGTGACTTTTTTATTTGTAAACAATTAAGTGTGCATTAAAACTGAATATCACAAGAGAAAGTGAATTAAGTTTCAACAGTAAATTAATGGCAACCATGTACATAAAAAAAACAAATAGATAGATAAATCATAAATAAAATAACAAATGTGTATTTGGCAAGTGAGATTAGAGCTACCGAATTGATTGATGGTGATGCAACACATGGTTGGAAATTTAAAATTAGGAGTAGTATTTAGCAAAATGTTCCATCTTTTCGTATTTTCCTGTGTGTTAAGGAAAATGCAGATCAAGGTTTATGTGAAAAGAGAAATAGTTTGAGATATGGGAATTAATAAAATAATTTCTGATCACATATGAGGTCCATCGCTTGCAATATTTTGTAGCATTCTCTAGCTTGATTGCTTTTTAAGAAAAGACAAAAATATTTTCGATATCAAATATGGAGACCCCCTAAAATAATAGAGGTCTTAAAACAGAGAAATTCAAATATTTTATATTTGATTTACTTGGGTTGCTTTCAAAGGGAGCTGCATATACATAGCATCTTTCAGTAATACTTATTCGTATAAATGAATCAGAATGGGGTCATCGATGTTCACCATTCTTAAACAATCTGGACCAGTCTAAATGATATTTTGCTCCATATATATCTTAGTTAATACAAAATTAGTTTCGGAAACAACTTGATATCTCAATGATGCCTTATGTTTTGAATAACAACTGTCACTCACTTTTTCTCTCCTCTGATATCTCAATGATGCCTTATGTTTTAAATTTTTCACTCACTTACATAAAAAAATGAAAATAAAAAATAAAAATATCCATCAATTATTATACATTAGCAACACTGTACTCAAATGTCACATTCCATGTTCCACCACAGATCACCAAATTGTTCCAAACCATCTAGTTATTGCAAATCAGCAAATATAATGTTATCAGTGGCTACTTTTGGACATGGCTGTTTTTGTTTCCTAAGTGGGCCGCGGCCTTAGCCGCGCGGTCTAAGACATCCGAAACCCAGAGAGCCCCTTTAGCAAAGTAAGTGCTGTTAACAACAGCACTTGCAGCCGCCACAGCGGTCTTCCCCGAATACACTGCTGCAGTTTTAGTCATGTCATAGACATGATACTTCTCTTCGATGCCTTTGCCAGCTTGCACTCCCGTCTGAATTTTGTCGGTCAGTCCGATTCTCTTGCTGAACTCTGCAATCTTGGCAGCTGCACTTGATGAAACCTGGTGGGATTCATCAAATGCTTTGGCTTTGGACAGTGCATCTTTCCCCAACACATACCCCTTTGCAATCATGGTTTGGACCACTTGTTGCATCACCGTCACCGCCTCCCCAGGGCTTGACACGAACTGGTTGGACTGCTGTCCCTGCCAAGTACCAAGTTACAAGCTAATGTATCCAAAATTGAGTTCTTGATGAGTTATGAATCAATTTCCATATGTACCGACCTCAACAAATAACGATGGAGATGGATCAACGTTATACGTTCCGCAGCTAGATATCGCTACTGGCTGATTCGCAATCTCGGACCCCTGAAATTCGTTCCACATTCATGAACAAGTTGAGCTAAAGCATGAACATAAAAAGAGGCATGCTTACAGCAAGAAGAAGAGAATACTGAGCAATTTATCGAGCAAAAAGGAGACTTACGCTGAGAAAGAGAGCAACTTTCACAGAATAAGCATCCTCGAATTCAACGTGCGCCATAGAGACATCACTACTCACTCTGCCATCAAAATTCCCATCCACATTTAGTACTAAATTTTTGTTTCTTGATTACAGAGTATATTAGCTTTCTTTATATGTAGAATTGACACCAAACACATTGTTAAAGAGCATTCAACATATCAAAGAAGAGTATATTATTATATATGTGGACTAAGCATTTCAAGAAAAGTTAGGAAGCCAACCTGGTGATTTGTAAGTGTCTAATATTGCCACAGTTGATGAAGAACTGGTAGACGTCTTCCCTACTCGCTTCTGGTGGAAGTCCGATTACTTCTACCATATATTGACCCTTCGAGTACTCCATTCAACCAAACACTACAACAGAAAATTATTCATATGAAAGGCCACTACAATGTATATTGAGCAAAGTAGAGCTACAAGAAGGAAAGAATACAACAATTAGATGTAATTGTGATGCAGATTAACACTTTAAATCATCATAGGATTTGTCTGAAACTCTAGTAAAGGGAGTTTGATTTTTTATAAAGAGAGCTACTCACTTTAGTAGGAGAAACCACTGCAAATCGGTTTCATAACAAATTAGCATATCGAAACATAATATTTTAGCTAAAAATATAGACTTTCAAGGCAAATCAAGCTGAGTGATGCACGCAAATAAAAGTCTCTTTTTTTTTGGTATCCCAATTCAAAGCAACAATCCCTTTACTTGCATTTTACATTTATTTTCATGCTCGATTTTTATAGTAATAATAATTGCATAATACTCTCTCCTGCCTACTTGCCCTACTTGTGCACAATCTTGAAACAAAATGAGACAATCCAAAAAATGATTTTGAGATATTATAATTAGGTTTGAGGCAATATTATTTTACATATTTATTTTTGAAATGTGCACAATCTTTACCAAAAGTCAAAGTTACTAGAATTCTATTTCTATAGGCAGTTAGGCACAGATAATCATCTCTAAACTAGTTGAAGATTAATTCAAAAGGAAAATAGAAAAGATGAAACCAGCACTCTATCATGAATTCATGAATGAAAGAAAGAACAAATTCCATAAAAAAAAAATCTAGACATCAAACCAGGCAAATTAACAGTTCAACAGCAGACCTTTTGCAAACAGTGGAAATAAATTGTTAAAAATAAAAAATAAAAAAATGACAATCTAAAGTGACTTTCCTCAGATGACTCAACAAGAATATTTTAGTCACACAAGCATCAAAATGAGAGCTATTGATATTCAAACAATTAATATACAGAAAACAGCAGAAAATCTATCAATTTCCACCCAGAAATTAATAAAGTTCCGAATCTAGCTAGCATTGAAATTGAAAATAAGCTATCTGAAAATTCGGAAAATAAAAAGGAGAAATATATCTAACCTTTAGAATAGGAAGAAGCAGAACGGATTGGAATTAGATATTGGAGCCGATTTGAGACAAATAATCAGTTACTGTAATAGCAATCTAACGAAATGTTTCTAGTGTTTATATAAAAGAGATCACGTGATCTGCACGTGGAAATGCTCTCGGACCAATCAGATCTCGCCATCTCACCCACCGCATGATCATGATCGTATCTGAAATCGAGTCGGGTCGTTTAATACAGTTTGGGAAAATCATTGATTAGGTTTGAATTATTATATTCATCGATAGTTGATTTCCCGGATATCCCCAATATAATTCTTTTATTACTTTTTCATTTTGCATTTACTTTCTTAATTTTATATTCAAATTGTGGTCCATAGTTAATTTTCTTACTATAATCCCCAATTTAAATTATTTTATTACTTCTATTTTATTTCCATATTTTGCTGATTCTATATTGAAACTCATACCATTCCAAAAGTATCTATGTTTATGGGAGGATGAAGTATAAATTTTTTGAAACTAAGCTTGAGCTCAACTCATCCAATCTTCGTATACATATTGTTGGAGCTCATTAAAATTTAATGAATAAATTAAAATGTATTCAAAATGTATCGCCGATAAGCATGGTATAGAGCTTGAGTAAAAACTCGATTGAATGTACGATTGGAGATTCGTGTACTGGCTTAATTGAAGACTCGTGAGCAGGTTCGATTAGCAAGGTTAGGCTCGATACACCGCATACTTAATGACATAAAAAGTTTAGTTCATATTTTGTTTATAAATAGAATAATCTATTATGCCCAAATTATAGTTTAGTCCAGTTATATTTCGAATAAATCCATTGGGCTGTGATTTACTTATTCAATATCCTGGTTCATAATCAGCCCAAGTCTATAAATATACACATAATTGATTGGGCTCAGTCAGCCCATTTAAATGTTTCAAGCCCATTAAGTTTATAAAAGCCCTTGCACCTTTTCTTGCGTTGAAAAAAAGAGTCGAGTGCAGATTTATTGCCGAATTTTTAGTATAATATTATATGCCATCAATTAATACGTATTTACGCTTTTCCAAATCAATCAATAATTGTGCATAAGAAAATTTAAGTATATATAGATTATTATACTCAAATTGAATTACTATTAAATTACGAAATGCTAAATTAGTATAATTAAAACTAATTAAAGAATAATTGAAAAAAATTGTAATTAATATACACACAATTATTCGTAGACGTGCACACTCAAGTCTCGGTGAAGGGTATTTAAAATCTTAATCATATATTCATATAACAAGTCCAAAAATCTTAATCATGTACGATATAAGAGCAGTGACATTAGAGGAAAAAATTTAAATAACAAAATAGAGAGATTATAGAAGATTTGGGTGTTAGCTAATAAGGTGACCAACACTATACGGTACAGGAAAATGTTTCTAGCGTCGTAATCAACGTGTTAATTAGCAATTAGTGACTACCTATCGCTAATTAATACTACAAAGCAATTATGAATGCCTTTTTTGATTAAGACACGAGTTATTTCCAAAAGGCAATGTATCTATCTATCCCCTGTTGGGGGGCAGATTTGTCCCAGCAGAGATTAATGCCATTTTCCCAACCCCTTCGTCATTAAGGGTTTAATCATGTTTTTGTATGCCTTAATCCTATCTGCACGACAATGTACAACTTACTTAATTTCGCTTTCACATCATGCTTTGTTTCTTAATCCCAATTGATTTTGAATCTCAATTTGCTTCTTAGAAAATGTGGTTGTGACTAAACATGATTTGATGTTGAATTTTTTTGAATTTTAACATAACAGGCGATGAATGTTTGTTGATTGCAAGACAGTGTATTGATTATTGGTGGGAGAAAATGAAATTGATTTAATTTGATGTGTTTGAAGATGGAGGAAAGCTATTTTGGAAAATAAAGTAAAATAAAAATATGTAGTGGTTAAAGAATATCGATTGAGAAAGAGATATATTTTGTTCCATATATTTCATTGTCTTGAATGCAACAGTGCATTATGGGGAACTTATTGTTCCTCAAATTATTTCTACTATTATTTTAACACTCCAATTTTTATTTTAATTCTCTACATTATGGTTGAATTAATGAAGATAATTTAACATGGTATTTGTGAATGCATCAAAAAGGAAAAAACATGGGAACTTAGGCGATAATTGTAATTTATTTAATACGATCTCAAATATATAACATAGCAAATCGACTCATATTAATTAATGTCGATCTGGATCGAATACTAGTGATGATCATCAACATTAACATATAATACATAATTAAAACTGAAAAGCCAGAAATAATCCTATAAGTAGTAGTAATTAATTAATACATAATCAATCAGATTAGATTAAGCTCCTAATAATGGCTGCTTCTGGACTATCGGCATCAATCGATGACAGTAGCTGTGACAGCCTCTCACTCAAATCATCCACCTCTTTGTGCAAATTTCTGATGTAGTTGCAAGTTTCTTGAAGCACCTTATTTGCAGAAGCCTGCAATTAATCAATTAATTAAATGATAATTAAGGTTGAAACACAAACACATGCATGCAATGCCATGTTATGTAGTTATCAAATTTAGTTCGTACTACTACTTTTTACTGTGCACAAACACATATCATGCAGATGGGCTTTTCAGGCAGACACATGACGTTTGTACAAACGCGCAGGCGCAATGTACTACTGTCTTGTGCGCCTGCGCGCGTACAATTAGTTAAAGAGCCGAATTTCACTCCATAAAATACGCAATGAGTTGCAACAACAATTAATAATAACCTTAAACACAGTTATTAAAATGAATTACATTGGCAATGGCAAGTAACAACAAGTACATGGGGAGTAGTAGTAGTAGTAGTAGTAGTAGTACCTTGTTGGAGCGGCGGGTGTTGCGGATTTCAGGGAGGAATTGGTGGAGTTTGGAGACGAGATTGATGATCTGATCGTCTGTGATTCTTGAGGTTGTGGACGACTGTTGCGATCTTCTCCCGGACATAGTTGAAGAGGGATTGTATGTGTGTGTGAATGAGGGAATTGAAGAAGTGGAAGTGAGAAGGGAGGGGAGGAAGAAGAAGAGAGGGGTGTGTGTGTATATATATGAAGAGAGTGTGTGTAGATATAGAGTAGCTAGAATGGTGGGAGGGGGAAGATAAGAAAATGATATGTAATGAGAGGGTTATAAAGTGGGATGGACCAACGATAGATACATATTACTGCGAGGGGAGAGAGAAGAGCAATAACCAAGAAAGTGATGTTGGATGGGAAGAAGACAAGTGCATAGGGGGAAAAGCTGTGGTGTAGCCTTTTTAGTTTTTCTCAGGGCTAAATTTTAAACTCTAAGTTTCAATATTGTAAATTTGTACAAAGGTAATAATCAAATATTTTTCATTTGTCGTTGTACGAGTTTTATGCAGTTTAAGGCCAAACAACTGATGAATGGAGAGTGTTTTCGACTCGAGTAGTTCATGTGATATGTGATCGTATGATTGTTTTTGGAAATGATGAAATTATTGTGATTTTATACGAGGATAAATTGTCAAATAAGTAACGAATGATGAAATTTTTTAATAGTAGTTTTGAAAATTGAAAATTTTTAAGTGTCGTTTTACCCAACGTCATTTTATCCACATATTTTAAATCACATCAGCATGTATTGCCTGAAAAAGGTATAATGGGATGATTGAGAAAATTTCGTCGTTCATGATTTATTTTTCATATTTTTGGAAGTTTGGGATGAACCAGAATTTAACCATCTTTGGTTAAATATTATAATTAGTAAGTATTAGTATTATTGTTTATTTAGTTAGCTATATGAGTATATTGTACTGTATTTTTTTAATGGTTTTTATTAGTATTCAAATATTGAGAATTTATGTCATATTTTGCTTTACTATATTGAAAGGAGTAGGCAACATGTGCATATTTTCATGGTCGTTGTGCATTAAATTTTTGTGCCGGATCATGTGTGAAGTTAATAGAGTAAAGATAGAAAGAAGATAATGAATTATTCACATTCACATTCACATAATGCGAATTGGTGACACAACATGTTAGAGTTTTTTTTTTCAAAAAAATGTTGGGGTTGGGAATAAGAATTAGTCGTTATGAAAATCGAAGTATTGCAACTAAAGTCTAAAACAATAATTCGTTTGAAATATTATATGTTATGGTTGTATTTTGGGTCCAAATATTCTCGTACTAATATAAACACTTGTCCGTGTCACACATGCCTACAAAATCTAACTATTATGGTATGAGCCTTGGCACTGCACTAATAATCATGTTGAAATTAAATAAGATTTTTTCCAAAAATAATCACATAATAATGCTCCTGTGCGACTGCGATTTTGTTTGCATTCCTAACATTAGAGATATTCATTATTAATGATAATAATTAAGTGTAACACAGTCAATATGCATATTACATGTAGAAGTACAAACATTTTGCCAACGTAGAAAAAGAAAATTATAGGATAAAAATGTTGCACGCCATTTGTATCTTTGGGGGGTGAAGAAAATAGAACATACAAAGATGAACAACAACTAATCCATATGTACTAACTCGGCTCACTAATTGATAGTTTATCCCCACATATCAGTACAAGTGATATTTGCGTATTTTGTCCTCAATCACACGCAGAGACGGAGCCAGGAAATTATAGCCTGATGGACAAAAAAGATTAACATGCAAATAAATAAAAAGTAAAATAAAACAAAATATATTAATATTATTAAGAGTAAAGGTGTAAGGTGGTGTGTTTCTTAGGGGAGGGGCAAATAATTTTTTTTTCTTTTTAAATTTAGGGGTATATATATTATAATATAAATACCTTCATAGCTATGAATAGTTGAGGAGGGGCATTTGCCCTTCTCATTCTACACTAGATCCGTCCCTACTCACACGCTCACTCAGAAGTTCTTATGGGTCAATAACATAGAATTACCAAAGGCTAAATAGTACGCTTAACATTGAATTTTTCTGAAATGGATGTCACGAGAGAAAAGATGCACCTTGTTAGAATGATTAGCACCTATCAAATCCGTTAAGCTCACATCGAATTCGCAGCATTATAGTATTTGCATATTCTCAGAAATTTCATTTTTTATATGTGTTTCGGTTCATTTATATCAAGTTCGCTTTAGAAGTAGGAGTCGCTTCTTATCTGTGTCAAAGTATTGACTGTCACCCCTCCCCTAATTTTGTCTATGGCAACCGCCATAAAAACTTACATATGCAACACCTCAAAACCGCCTGAACCAGCATGTACTAGTGATTTTGATTCCAAACCGGCGGTTAATTGCAGTTTTGTTAAACCCAAATATCTCTAGGTGGCAGTAGAATAGGCGCAGGCTATTTATTTTGAAATTTAGTACCCACGGTCTAATTAATGTACTCAAATATTAGATAACTTATAGAAGCATAGTTAGTTAAAGTAGATATTTTCATTTATTTCACTTTGATTCAACTAAAAAAAATACTATCTCAAAACAACATATTTATAAAATCTATAAATTGCTCAAATCAGGGCTCGGTTTAAGTAGGAAATCCGAAATTCCATCAACGCCTCCATCATAAATCATTGGTTGGAAAAAATCATTAATTAATTGCTACTTTAATCAATTTTGAATAATTTGACAATCAATTGGAATGTAAGTTGATGGTGGAAGCCTTAAGTATTATGTATATCGTGCTCAAAAGACCTTTTATTATTAAATTTCTATTTTACATTAAAAAAAATTGTGTTGTTCAAATGTGGGCCTATAATATCCAAGTTGGCTTAAGAAATTAATGTATTGTGTTAGTTATGGTACTAACAATGTGGGCCTTCATGTGCATGTCTCAATATACAAGACCATGTGATCATTGGACACTTATCACCTATTATTAACCATCTATCAATGCAATCTTGTGACATATTTATTTTTTAGATTATTACACATCCTAATCGACAAGTGTCGCTTCTTTTCTTTATATATTAACTAATTTTATGCTTCATTTTTTAGTAATGATAGTTGCATAAAGATTTTGTTGTTTTTTGGGTATAATTTTGCAATTAAATGTACATGCATCTCTCTCTTGCCCACTTATATATGATAATGGAGATTAGTCTTCTTAACTCCCATCTTTTATCATCATAGTATTTATTAATTGGTGCTATTTTTCTAAAAAAAATTCTTGAATTTATATATTGTAACTAAGTTTTTTTTAATGTAGAGAAAAGTATTTTACAAATTAAGAAGCCAATCATTTCTTAAGATAACATTTGAAAAATCAAAAACTTTTTGTCGTTTGAAATAGGATTAATTAATTTAAATTAAACCATCATATTCCTGTGTCGCGTATAACATAATGTTTTGACAAACATGATCTGGTTACAAATATATGTTTTTCCAAGTTGTTGATGATCTATTTTGGAGGAATTTAATAGTATATCATTTGGTAAGCTGGTGCTATTCCTTGATTTTGAAATCTTAATTTTGGATTTTGACAGCTTCGGAATCTTAGTTCTCATAATTATTAATTTTCTTTTGAATGCATTAAAATTGAGAGTCCACAAGAAATTGATTTATCAGTAGTGGAAAATATTGGGGCAGACCCCCACCCAAAAATAAATAAAATATCTAGAACGATGGAAGCTATAAGGGCACCCGCAACGCTGTGCCGTTGCGGTTCCTATGCCGTTCCGGCGGAACGGTTCCGCGGCGGCACGCGTTGCAGGCCTCGTTCCGTCGTCATTCCGTTCCCATACCGTGCCGCGTTCCGTTCCGGAGGAACGCGGAACGAAACGTTCCGCCACGCGCCGAGGCGACGTGGCGGCCTCCCATTCGACGCGTGAAGCCCACTCGCTGCCCCGCGAGTGGGCTTCGTCCCGGTGACGCAATAATTCAAATTTTTTTTAAAAAAAATCGAATTTAATAATAATAAAAAAAATTTTTGCAACGGTAATGTGACCGTTTTTTTATATCCGTTTTGTATTTTTTTTATTTATTTATTTACTCTATAAATACTCCTATTTCATACTCATTTCAATCACAAACACACATCTATTCCTCTCTACTTATTAAAATTGTGTACTTTTATTTTTTTTAGGATTTTAATTGTGTGCTTTTTATTTTTTTAGGATTTTAATTGTGTGCTTTTTATTTTTCTAAAAGTTTAAATTTTTTTTAATGTTGTGTGTTTTTTAATAAAGTGTGTTTGTTTTTTAATAAAGTGTGTTTATTTAAATTGAATTGGGTTGGAAAAAAAATGAAATTGAATGAATAGTAATTTAAGGAATGGTTAAGGAACGGAGGGTTGCAGGTTCCGTTCCTTAGTTAAGGAATGGAGTAAAAAAGTACAGTGGGGCCCTCAAATAGTGGTTTAAGGAACGGTATAGGAACGGTATAGGAACAGCGTTGTAGATGGCCTAAGTGTTTCCATTTGTTCACGCATTTTAGTGCCCAACTCAAAATTGTAGGAGTATTTGTTTTTAGATTTTATTTCCACATTACATACTAAAAATTTAGTTTTCACTATAACTCGTTAATACATAAGAATTAATGATTGAGGAAAAACATAATTTTATGAAAATATAATAAAAAAAATCTCTTATGAGAAAAAATTAACGCACTTAAAAAAAGAATAATTTGTATTCCTAATGAAATTCAGAAAGCTAGTCTTCATTCAAAAAATAATTGAGAATTCTTATGTAAATGCATCTCTTGATTGGATGATCCATGCAGCACTCAAGTTCAAATTCCATGAAGAGAAAAAACATATTTTTTTGGTAGTAGTATAATTTATTTCAATATGAACATAATTACTTTATATCATAGATTATTATAACGGGTAGTCCAAACTCGAACCTTATAGTAAATAATAGTCACTGGTTGGTGTTAATTAAGTTGTGCATATAGAACTTAAACTTACGTTCTTGTTTTTAAGATAACATAAAATTGTATTCTTAGATTTATATAATATGACTACCTATGATTGGAAAAATGAAGTGTCAAATGTTTATCACACTTTGCCAACTCTTTAACTTGATAATTGATGCAACTACTATACAACTTAATCCTGGTGGGTCATCGGTAATTAATGCAAAAATATTAAGTGTGAGCTTTTACATGAAATAATGCATTGATTAGTAGTAATGACGTCCACGTGCAGGTATTTAAAATGGCTCGCCGACGTTGAATTTCTCTAAAGCTTAAATATTCATTATCTAAAAGAAATCGGTAGCTTTAAATTTGAATAATTTAGTACTAGCACTTAATATGACAATTTTATACTCCATCCATCCGTCATGTTAATTATTTCATTTTATTTTTAATATTTTTAGCAGTGAATCTTATAATTCAAAATTTCATTTTATGTATATTTTATTACTAATACTATTAATATATATAATTCACGTACTATTAGTTTTTTCAATTTATTTTTTTATGTTTCTTTAAATCCATGTTAGATCAAAATAGATATATATTTGGAGACAAAGAAAGTACTACTATCTTAATGGGTCATATAAACACTTCAAATAATCATCTTTTAAAGAATTGTGTTAGAAATTATAAACACTTCAAATAATCATCTTTAAAGAATTGTATTGGAAATAACCTTATAAATAATAGATTGAGCGTGCGCCCGGGCACACTACAGTCACCATCACAACTTCTATATATCCAAATAAAAAAAAAAATCAAGTTTTTGCAACATAGCATCATAGAAAAAAAAATCTTCCATATAGTTGTGATAATTTTGTAAGTAGTCACATGATACATCACATGAGGGGCAAATATTTCCTAAGTAGGGTCCGGGCCAAACTCTTAGCAAGTTCTAGCGATCTTCTAGACAAATTATCTTTTATATTTTCTTAACAACTTTTTAAATACATAAATGTAATTCACGACTTCCAACTTTTTTTTATCAAATATAAAATACACTCCGTAAATGTTTTAACTTATAGTTCAAAATTTAACTTCATGTCAACTTTTAACCCAAATTTAGAATTATTATCTCACTTAATAATTAAAGTTAAAAGTTATGACTTATTAAAGTTGAAGGTGTCTTGACATATCTCAAAACCAATATACTATATGCATAAGAATGATCTAAAATTTTATTTTAAATTCTGAAATTAACAGTTGTCCGAAAATTACTAATGAACAATGAAAATAAATAGGAGTATTAATTATTTAAATTATGAAATTTGATCAAATTATAAAATTTTTATTATAATTAAAATTGAAATACTATTAAATAATAAAATTTCAATTTTCTTCAATTATGAAAATCATGTAATTTTGAGAAAAATAAAATTAAAACAAAAAAAATATAGATGATGGCTACACCAATGGCTAGCCAGCCCCTCAATTAATTGTTTTCCTCCTTGTTAGCGACAAAACCACGAGAGAGAGGCAAATTTCTTTATCAAAAATCATGTCACATGGCTTTCCGGCCCTCTCAGTATCCGACACGTGGCACTGCAGACATGTTATTAAGGATGTAGATTTTCTAAGAGCATCTCCAATAAGCACGGACGTCAAATAGCCATCAAATAACCTTCATACTGCCACATCATCAGCACTACAATTCTCCTGCCACATCAGCTTGCCACATCAACTGGACATCAAATAGCCCTCACATAGCCTTCACACTACCTATCCACATCACTAATAACAATTATATAATTTAATTTACACTTGTATCAACATACGGAATTTAATTTACGAGACAAATACGGAAAATTCGAATAATAATATTAAAATTTAAAAAGTACATTAATTTTAAAAAAAAGTACAATAATATAAAAAAAGTACAAAAATTTAAAAGTACATTAATTTAAAAAAGTAAAACAAAATCACTCATCGCCGCCGTCCTCGTCTCCGTCGTCACCGAAAAACAAAACAAAAAAAATTTAAATCCGACGCCGGTTTGGCGCCGATCCGGGACGCACAATGGCGCCCGTGAGGATCGACGTCGGAACCGGCGCCGCGCGGGAATCGGCATGGCGACGCCGATTTTGACGCCGATTTCGCCCACGCCGGTTCCAATGGTTCGGCGTCAAACCGGCGTGGGCGAAAAATCGGCGTCGCGGTGGTGACGCCGGTTATTGGAGATGCTCTAAAACAGGCAACAGATTTTAATAACCATGCCGACCCTTACTCACATGTTAGATTGCAATTCTTGTGGACCCCATCTTCCACGTTGGCCCACCAATCCCCTCTCTCCAATTTATTTCTCCCTTCTTCCTTTTTGCTCTTTATTTGTTACCTAATCTAATTTTCCCAACAGTTATTTATTTATTGGTTGCGTAATAATAATAGTAGTAGTACTATATGTTATCTACAACTTATATAAGCTAACATTATAGATGCTCGATCAATCAACTTTATCTTGTCGTGATAGTATGTCATAAATGTGACGAGAAAATAAATAATAATTGCGCGACATATTTTTACTCTTTTTTTGCATGTTCATGTGAAGAATTGCTTCTCTCCAACGCAAAACAGTACTATAAGTATTGAAATGCGGAATTGTATATGTAATTAAAAAAGAAAATCTTACACCACTTATCCATAATTATTACATGAAAAATCAAATAAAAAGGGCATTTTCATGAAGGGAGCTACGAATAAATAGGAAGGTCGCCTACATTTAACATGAAATTATGAAATGCGATATCTATTTCAAAAAAAAAGATCTATATCTAAATAAAACAGTTATTCGATGATCGAGGGACAAAAGAAATAGGTACTAACATACTATTGGTGATCAAAGATGCTAGACCACATCTAGAACTCAATTACCTTTGATCCGTTATGAGTGATCGATTTTCTATGATAATATCAATAGAACTCATAATATTGGGGGACATATAATTGATGGATAAATAATTGTGTGTTTTGGCATGCTTGTTGCGTATGACTATCACATGATTTACTCTATTTTTCTTATGCACTTTTTTGACTACTCAATTTAAAATTTAATTTATTTTACGGGCATAACTCGAAAAAAATAAATGAAGAAAATAAAATCCAAAAGAAATAAAAAGCATAAATTTCCTTCGTAAATATTCTCGGACTCTACAAATATTCGTATTCATGTTGAGTTCGTGAAAGAAAGTGTGTTTGAGCATATGATAATAATGTATAAAATTCACTCATACATACTGAATAAAACATATAATGTCCTCGACAAATTTGATTCGTCAATATAAGACAGCGTATGACTAAATCATACTATCATGTTTTCCCAGATATGAAAACAATAGTAAATGTACAAATAAAACTTGCAGACATAAAAATAAAAGTGTGGAAATCTGAATTTATTTAAGTTCCAAGTGGGCCCTAAATGGTCTGGCACTAACTATATGGGCTTGGCTATTATTGAGTTTTTGCTTTTAATAAGCCTGCATTCATTGCTACTGCCTTTCTTATTTTCTGTTATTTTTGTTGAGATGGGCTATGGTTTAATAATTGACCCAGCCCACTCCATTTTACATAATATTAAACTCCAATAATCTTTTTTTGAGTAGTGATTAACTGATATGATTCTTTTTATAATTGAAATAGAAGAAACGGTTTGGATTGAAATGCTTCCACACTAAATGGATCCATAATCCATTGTTTACGAACAATTTCTTTTATATATTTGGATAGCATAAATTCAGATATGCCAAATAGATATCAGATTTAAATATTTTTGTAGTTACTTACTTGAACCCAACACAACTTTACACTATCAGCGAAGAAAGAGTTTTAGTATCTTGAATAAATAATTTTTGTTTGAGAATGCGTATTTTGTTTTCTTCTCATTGGAAAATGCATGTCTTGATTTTTAGCCAAGGTTAATAAACGAATAGTAGTACTATAATTTATTTAATTTCGATTTTATATGCTGGCAGGCCACGGCCCACGTGATTCAACAGGGTCGAGTTTCCCAGAAATGATGAAATGAAACAGTTAGCACGTGCCCTGCACGTGAAAATAGTTTCAACAAAACAATCATCAATTTGGACACTCATTGCTCTATTTTATAATGTCCAATTATTATGTGGTGCACACACACCCTAATAAGTGTGATTCGTCTTTGTATGTTCAATTCCACCCTTAGAAGTACTAAATTAAATGTAAGAAAAGGTATTACTAGCTAGTATTTCTCCTACTTATGTCTTTGTGGCAAAACACAATGATAGATATTAGATGCAATCTCCAACCTAACTCGAACTTTTAAAAAAGGGTGATGCTAAATGGCCATATTATGGCCAGCCATAATATTAAAAAATTATTAAAATTTCTGTGCATTTAATGCTAAATGGATGAAATTTATGCATCTAGAGAGTTGCAATTTTTAAAGACTAATATGCCCTTATATATTAAATACTTATCAAATCTATTTATACAAAAAATATATCTAAAAAATATCAAATCTAGACACCCCACTCATCGGCTCCCTCTTTTTTTCTTTACTTATTAATGTTATCCTTCATTCTATCTTTTCAGATTGTTCATTTATTAAAAATATATTACACCATATAGTTGTAGCACCTATTATAATCTTAAAATTTATATCATAGTAGTAAATAACTAAATAGTACTGCATTGATTAATAATATTATGATAACATGCAGTCATTTTTATTTCATTGAGACTATTAATTTATAACAACTCAAAATATTATAATATGTCAAACATAATAATCCCTAATATTAAAAATTCTAATAACGATTTATAGTATATAAATTAATAATATCAAGGGTTGAAAATAAAACATTATTAATCTTAAAATGTTACTATATCACATGATAATATAAAATTTGACAAATGTATAAGTTAATAGTATATTATTACGACATTATAATTGAACATTTAGATTTTTTATGTATACACAATATGCAGTGTCAATTTTTACATGTATAGTATGATCCTACATTTGTGATAATACTATAGATTAATTATCAATGATAATTGTATTATCAATAATTATAATTCTGTTAACATTTTTTTATATTATATAACTATAGTATGATATTTTATAATTTAATAATATGCTTAATCTACTTATAATTAAATTTTATTTATTTCTAATTGATCTTTAATGCAACTAAAGATTAATTATTTCGATCGTATAATTTGATATTCAAATTAATTTTCATTCATTTAAGTAATTTAGATCCTGAGTAGATTTTCGATTTAATTGGGCGTCATCTAGTATTAGATTAGATTGGAGATTTGAATTGATCTTCAATTTAACGAAGAATTTTTATTGGTCTTAGATTTATTTAATAATTTGGGATCAAATATTTTTAAGTATTAATGACACCACAATGTAAAATCAAAGAAAAACATAAAAATAAAAATAAATGACACTAAAGAGAAAAAATACACGTAAAAGATGAAAAATAGAATGTTTAATTGATTTTAAATGGTATCGTAATATAGCATATAATAATGATATAAAGCTACTCATATACCATTACGGCCAAACTCGTATAAGTCGTACAATGACCTTTAAATGTATTTTGTATTTAAACTTTATCCATGTTATCTATTATATGTTATTATTAGCAAGTTTAGTTATTGGTGTGTAAGTTGAATTATGTCATATAATAGTTTTTCTTGCAATAATATGATAATTATATAATAATAGTTATTTTTTGCAATGTAACAAATTAAATTATTTTACATAATAAAGTAGCATCTAAAATACACAATAATTTATAATATTAATATGTGACTTATATTTACAGTTTAGAAGACATGATCCAATTCTAATACAATATAGAAGTATACTTTATATGATATGCAATATAAATATATAACTTTGCACATTCATGAAAATTGATTACCAGATTAGAATAGCTAGGAGTAACATTATATTTAAGATTAGTTGATCTTATTAAACTAGATCATAAAATATATATGCAAGCATATATACTACTTATTACAACAATTTATTTATGATATATTGTGATGTCTCTTAGTTAATAGGTATGATATGATTATTTCCAATACAACATACATATAATTTGACGTAAATTGTGCATACATATAATTTGACGGAAATTGTGCATAAACTATTTCGTAAGTTGTGCATAAATTGGAGAGATAATGTTGTAAATGTAAATTTGAAGTAAAAAATGGAGAAAAGGGTAATTAAGTAAAATTATCCTAGCACTAACTATTACTATTAATTTATTGCATTGACTTTTATAATTATTTACAAAAATGCCATTGTGTGGCTAGCCACATTATGGCTCCATAGCATTACTCTTTAAAAAAATTATACGATACCTGACACACCTTTTCCACAGTCCTCTGCCGTCCAATTTAATTCATTTTAGTTGTTAATGTTTATCAAATATTAAAAAAAATAAAGTATAATGAGTTTTATATATAAAGCATAAATAAAAAATTAAAAAACGAAGTGCAATGAGTTTCCCGCAGTCCTCGACGGTAGGCGCGCAATAGGCGCCGTCCCGGCTCGGCCACCGCTGTGCTGTCGACGCTTTCTCTCTCCTCGGGCGGGCTCTGCCGTTGCAATGAAATCCTTCCTGACCGCCTTCTGGAAAGGCGGTGGGAAGGACTCCCATATTGAATGCTCTAACTGAATTTTCAGTTTCATAGATTATTTACTACTACAATAATTTAGCTAGTTTAAAAAAATAGAAATTGATAAGGATCATCTTCTTCAGCCAACGTCTACCATTTGTTTAGATAAACGATTTACGATTTATAACGAAATAGCAAAATCACATAGATTTTTAAGTCAGTTGTGAAAAATAGGGCAAATTTTAAAGTTGTTTACAAAATAGAAATGTGACTAAAGTTTACTAATTTATTGACTATTTCCTTTAAACAATGTTGTTTTAATTGTCGATCTATTTGCCACTTCGGAATTTCATATGGGAATATCTATAATAATCTAAAGTGCAAGTTGGGTGAAAAGAATTTGATACCCTTTTTGGAGGGAAAATGGAAAGATGCAGTGTCTTTTATTTCTTTACTTTATTTTAAGTCTTCCAAAATAAATTTAGACATGAAAATAATTAATTAATTAATTAATTTTTGAAGTAAAAAATAGTTGGACAAATAATGATCCAATAAAATGCTAGCTTCTTGAAGAAGTTTTGAAACACATGTTAAATAGTGCACTACCATTAATTTGTTTTTATAATTAATTTATTAAAATTTTATTTTAATTAGCCTTACATTTGGATTAAAATTGGAATTGTGCTAGAAAGTTTAGTTTGCCTTCCATTTATTTAGGTAAATTGAGATTTAATCCTTTATTGCACTAAGTTTTCTCCGAATTAATTCACAAGCTAAACGACAACACAAATATGTAATGTTTATAGTTTTCATCCTATATTTACTCAATTAAAGTTTTTAATTGCTATATTTTAATTCGCCTCCAATTAATTAAACAATACTACTTTATAGATTAAATTACGAAATAAGATGAAATTATATATATTTAAAATTAAATCTAACTTATAAAGTTTGTATAACTTCTTAATATAAAGAGTAGTGTAAATTATCGCATTATTCAAAACAAACAAGATGCTTAAAATATTATCATTATTTCAAGTGATAATTTACTTTTTATACGTATATGTGGCAGTAAGTAAGAAATTTATTCATTTCAATAATAAAAATTCATTTAGTCTTTGACCATATATATCAAGTTACGCTATGGTCTGAAATTAAACAGAAGAAATAAATATCAACTAAAATGTAATTATTGGATAATACAAATTTTCTAACTTGACTTCTCAAATAATTTTTAAATTTTTATGATTTAAATTATTCATGTGTTTAATGTGGATATGTTTAATATTTCATATATATTTTCAAATTAATTTTTTTAACTAAGCTATTAAATTTATATATTAATTTACCTTTTATTTGGATTAATGACTTGCATAGCACTGTCAATAAACATCTTTACTCACACATATTTTCTTTATTTGTATTATATCTTATTCTAATTAGCTCATACTCTTTAATCATTAGTCACACATCTTCTATTTGTCATTAATTTTATTTTTTTTACTCCACTTTTATTATAAATTAAAATTTATAAATATTTCATTCATTAGAGAGTAGTAAATTATTCATTTAGAGTAAGACAAGATAAATACATTTATATTTTTTTAAAATCTTCACATTACTTTGAATTCTTATTTTCTACTATATATTTATTACTTCCTTCATCCCTGAAAGTTTGTCTCATTTTTTCATTTCCGTCTATCCCACAAAATTTCTCATTTCCTTTTATACTATTTTTGTTAGTGGACCTCATATTCCACTAACTTATTCATACTCACATTTTATTATAAAGCTAATATATAAAAGTAGGACCCACATTCCACTAACTTTTTCAACTTACTTTTCATTATATTTCTTAAAATCTGTGTCGGGTCAAAGTGAGACAATATTTGAGGAACGAAGGGAGTATATTTTATATTCATTATTTGAAAATCTTATTTCTCGTGCATAGCACGGGTGTTAATACTAGCTTGTAATAAAGTTCAACAAACCAACATATTTTCTCATATTTTCTTATTCATTTTTCATTTATGATAAATTGATAATAAAAATACATTGAATTTTTGTTCCTGTCATCTCATTAATTTTAATCCACGAAATTATATGGTTGCATAGTGAAGAAAACGATAGATGGAAAAACATGCAATTAATGATGGTCCTTTTTGTAGCATCTTATTGTTATTTTTATTTAGTCTTGAGTATTTATTGTATACTACAAACCAACGCAAATAGAATTGGCCCAATCAACCTCCCCAACATTCTCATATTTAACCCATGTGAATTGTCCCTAATTATAGACTAGATGAAAATTGTCGCACTCAATGTATAAGATAGAAAAAAAAGTAGAAATATCACTAGTGGAAAATAAAATTTACTATACTGAAAAGAGAAACTAACTAATTTTGATGAACAATTCAAAAAATTTTTTTTGACTATTTTTCGTGAATAGAGATATTAACAAATTAGTCAATTTAAAACAAAATCTACCATTTTTTTTATGACAAGTATATATCATATCAGATTCATTTTGAATTGACACATGCAAAGTGTTAGCTACCTATATGCATACTATATTGCTATCTAGTACTGTTAAAAGTCTGAGTTATTTAAATTGAAAAGTAAAACAGGAAGAAAAGAAAAAAGCAAATTACTTTCATGTGGAAAAAGCTGGTAGGGCACAACTTTACTAGAGGTGGACCTGGCCATACCTCCATTATTTTGCTATGTAGTCTCTATAAAATACTACTCCACTATAAATAAAAAAAAACTAACATACTAGTGATATGTTTTAAGAGTTTATAATGTTTTAATTTCATGTCATCATCTAACAAAATTCAACAAAATAATCTATGTGAATATGATCTAAATTCAAAATCAATATTATGCGTTGAGTATAAATATAACAGTGAAAAAACTAATTTGTTAGTGCACTATTTCGTTCCAGCTTTTGATCTGATTGAATCCTACTCGTTAATTCGCTACTTTTGACTTCCATGTGTATGTCAATTTGATGCATAAACATTATACATTACACAATTCCATTAGAGAAAGCTAATAAATCTGTTATTGAACATACTCTCCCGTCCCATTAAAGATGATCCACTTTCCTTTTTGATCTGTTCCAACCAGGATAACCAATTACTAAAAATGGAAACACTCTTATCTCTACTTTATTCCATTCCTCTTACTTTACTCTCTCCACTTCACACATAAAATAAACTTGCATAAATTCCTGTGCCGCCTAAGGAAGGGGTCATCTTCATTGGGACGGAGGGAGTACGGAATTCTAATTTTTTCACATGTTCTAATTAAAGTCTAATTATAATAATGGAATAAAACCCTATATCGAAATTTAATCCATTTTTGATTCAATATAATGTCCTTTCCTTTTGTTTTCCTTTTTAGAATTGGTTCCTTTACGCATTCACATGCATCATTCTCACCTTTCTTTTGTGAATCGTTAGTAACATGCATGCATCTGTCAACATTGTCTCTTGCCTTTTTTATCATAAAATTTCGGCAACTCCTTTTTCTTACTAGTTTTGATCATTCGTTCCATCAAACGTCGAGCACGTGATCGTGCTCGTGTGCCTTTCCCATAGTTTACGTCGCCATCTCCCGACTTTTTTCACTCACACAATCGATACGAGACAAGTTTCCTTACACTGAAGTTCGTTCGAGCGTGGAACAAAGTGGTTATATTAATTTTAGCACACTGAAAATACACATCATCACAATATCTACATCTAATCACCATAACAAAATAAATTTTGAAAAAAAAGGAAAGTGAAAAAAAACAAGGGTTAATTAATAAAGCCGTTGCTAGTTTTAATTCATCTTCATATGCGATGATGTTGCAGTTGGAGTAGCCTCGAGTAAGCCCCCTCCGGCCGGCTCACGAGCTCGCCGTGGCTGCCCTGCTCGACGATTCGTCCATCTTGCACCACGCCGATATTGTCCACCCCTCGTATGGTGGACAGCCGATGCGCGACCAGCACGGTCGTGCGCCCTCTCATCAGCCTCTCGAGCGCCTCCTGCAGGACGCACTCCGACTCCGCGTCGAGGGCGCTCGTAGCCTCGTCGAGAAGTAGGATCGAGGGGTCCTTGAGCACGGCACGCGCTATTGCGATCCGCTGCTTCTGCCCACCCGAGAGCTGGACGCCTCGCTCCCCGACCGGGGTCTTGTAGCCCTCGGGCAGCCCGCTGACGAACGTGTGCACGTTTGCGGCGCGCGCTGCTTCGATCACCTCGGCCTCGGTCGCGCCGTCTTTCCCGTAGGCGATGTTGTCGAGAATGCTGGCGGCGAAGAGCGCAGGCTCTTGCTGCACGAGACCGATCTTGAGCCGGAGAGACTTCAGGTTCAATCTCCGAATATCTCTTCCATCGATCATGACTTTACCAGAGAGGGGATCGTAGAACCTCTCGATCAACGCTATCACCGAGCTCTTCCCCGACCCGCTCGCCCCCACGAGCGCCTGGCTCTGCCCGGCCCGAATCCTAAGGCTCAAGTCCTTGAACACCATCACGTCGGGACGGGAAGGGTAGGAAAAGTCGACATGACGGAGCTCAATGTCACCGCGAACCGAATCAACCGGCTCCGCCTCTGGATCATCCGGATCAATCCTAGTGGACCGGTCTAAAACCGAGAAGACCGAACCGACGGCTTCTCCACCCCGGATGATTTCCGGTGCGAGGCTCACAGTCTCCGCAACCGAATTAGCTGTGATGACCAAGACCACAAACACCTTGATGACCTTCGAAAAGGTCGATACGCCCTTGCTAACGAGGTGTGCACCGTACCAAAGAATCAGAGCTTCGGATCCATAAAGAGCCAGCTGAGAGAGACCGAACAGGAAACCCGAAGACATGCTACGCGTGAGGCTCCGACGCTGAGGGAGGCGAAGCTCGTGGCAGAACAGAGAGAGGATCTTTTCTTGCGCATTGAACGCCGCCACGGTTCTAATGTTGCTCACACCTTCCCCCGCGATCATGCTCGTTTTCGCATGCGCCTTCGCGGTATCTCCGGCAAACCCTTTGAGAGAGAGTTGCTGCCACATTCATGACCAAGAAACAGTCAGATACACTATCACATTAACACAAGAAAACAACAACAGGCATCTGAAAAATAAAAAAAAAAAAAGAAAAAGGAAAAAGAAAGTAAATTGAAACATAAAATAGATTTAATTGGAAAGTGAAAAAGATGTGATCACGAGATAAGAATCTGTGGTCTGGCAAGAAATAGTTAATGGGAGTGGAAGAAGAGGCAATATTCAAATCAAAGACTGGCATTACAGCAACAAGAATGGGACCCAGAGACATAAAAACTGAGGCTCACTGCTCTCTATAATGGCAGAAACAAGGTTAAAAAGCTTCAGTTTTGCTACAGTAAAAGGTTAATAGTTAAAGAATTGACTGAGAAACCAATATTCAACAATGTGTGCTGCACATATGACTCGGATAAGAAACCTGCACACTTCTCAGTCTTTGGGGCTGATGCAATAATACAATCCTCTTTCTCACTGTTATGTGTGTTTTTTGTTTGTTATGTGTATAGTTCAAAGTTCAAACTGTGCGAGTTTCAAGGAGTCATGGAGCAGGTTTGAAGGAAGGAAGCACCATTCCCACGTTTGTATTCACTTCCTTGTCTTCTTGTGTTGGAATTGGGATTCCAAGATTCAATTTTTATGAGAATTTGTAATTACCATCCTGTCCTCCCTCTAGGGTCTTATTAACTTTCAAATACCATCAAAGAAGCAATTTTTATGAAAGTTGTTACCTGAGCAAAGTTTGCTAGGACTAGGAGAGGGAAGGTGCCGAGGATCAGAAGCGAGACCCTCCATTCCACGATGAAGGCGACGATGAACGAAGTGAGAAGCGACGTCATGTTCTGCAGCACCACCGATATCCTCTCTGCAATGGCAGACTTCACGTCCGCTGCATCGGTGGCTAGGCGGGCTGCGAGGAGGCTCGAGTTGTTCTCCTCCTCGTCAAACCATGCCACTTCGTTCCTCAGAATCGCTGAAAATGATCGCAAACATAATGTCACAGGCTAATTTTCTATGATAAAAAATGTACAAAATGAATAAATGTAGTAATATAGTATGTACCTGCAAGCATCATCCTCCTTACTCTTGTGGTGAGGTTCTCTCCCATGATGCTGAAGAAGTAGTGCTGAATGAGATACGCGACGACAGCGTAGAGACCGGCTCCGATGTAGATGAAGACGTACTCCTTTGTCTTACGTTCCATGGCAGTGGGGTTGCGGTAGTAGAACACCTCGATCATGTTACTCATCACGATAGCAAAAGTTGGGCCAATGAATCCAGAAAGAACCGATCCTATGGCTCCCATGATTGAATACGGCCACTCGGGAGCATTGAGCGTGAGCAGCCTGCAGAAGTAACCTGCCGGTGCGGGGTTCTTCCTTTCAGTTTCAGCATTTGACACCATCTCAATACGGCCATCAGCGCCCGTGCTGTAGGAATAGCTCAAGTTTCTTAAGCTACCGGACCGGAGGCTAAGAGACTTTGTCGACAATGAGTGACTCAGGCGAGTTGAGCGTGTGCGACGGGTTGAAGGGTTTGATAAATCTCTGTTACCCACCATTTCTTGGAATCTGATCAATGATGCATAGGCACCTGCTTTGGAGATCAGTTCTTCATGAGTTCCAGTTTCAACAACCTGCCCTTGCTGAATAACTGCGATGGAATCAACGTTTCTTATTGTTGATAGACGGTGCGCCACAACTACTGTAGTCCTCCCGATCATCAGACGATCCAGGGCCTCCTGAACGATGCTCTCGGAGCTTGCATCCAGTGCGCTAGTGGCTTCATCGAGAAGAAGAATCTTCGGGTCCTTCAGCATTGCCCTTGCAATCGCTATTCTCTGCTTCTGTCCACCGGAGAGCTGCACGCCACGCTCTCCGACCTGAAATCAGATTGAACTTGCCAACTTAAACCGAACTCAGCTTATCCGTTGCATGACTACATCAAAAACGAAACGAACCTGAGTGCTGTATCCGTTGGGAAACAAGGTGATGAAGCTGTGGGCATTAGCAGCGGACGCAGCAGCCTCAACTTCTGCCATGGTTGCGTCGGGCTTCCCATAGACAATGTTTTCGAGTATCGTGGTTGCAAAGAGAGCCGGTTCTTGGTTCACCAAACCAATCTGATTGCGCAGCCATCTCAGCTGCAGTGTCTTGATGTCAACATTGTCCAGCAAAATCTCACCTGTTCAGTTGCACAAATGTTAAAGGAAAATAATCAAATGGTATTTCGATACTCGCCCTAAAACTGTAAAAGAGCTTATCAACTTACCCTGATTAGGATCGTAAAATCTCTCTATCAACGAGACCACGGTGCTTTTCCCCGAACCACTACCACCAACTACAGCCACCGTCTTTCCAGCAGGAAAGAAAATGGAGAAGTCTCTGAAGATGATCACATCAGGTCTAGATGGATAACTAAATGTCACATTCTTGAACTCAATGTTTCCTCTGATATCACTCAAGCAGTTGACATTAGACGTGTCGTCAACTATGGTCGGTTTTTGCTTGATTATCTCCATCAACTTGTATCCAGCAGCTTTCCCTTTGCTGAACGCTCCGAGATTTGAAAATGACTGGCCCAAGCTCCTGCACGAATCAAACTATTAGAACCCTTACCTAAGAAAATATTGAGCAAGTTTTAGCAATTTATCTTACATGCCACCAACGATGGCAGAAAAGATCGCCGTGAACGCCTTGCCACCATCCGTCTGTCCATTTCTGATGAAAACACCGGCATACCAGAAAACAAGAGCCCATGACATGCATGCTATGCCGTAGGTGCATCCTAATCCAAGCCCTTTAGCCATCCCGGCTTTGTACCCCAGTTTTAACGTGTTGTGGATCAAGTCCGAATATGCACCGAGGGCTTTCGTCTCACCAACATAGGAGTAAACCGTCCTAACTTGTGCAATGGACTACAGTTACACAAAGAGTAATTTAAATAGTCAAATATCTGCAATGATGCAATCAAGCCACCACCATTGGCATCTTAAAACTAACAAAGTAACGAATGATTTATCATCATTTCAACTATAGTAGTGCATGACAAAAGGCTCAATAAGGCTCTAGGTGAAGCTTCCTTCTAAATTAACATTTCCACTGAAGAAACATGGTTGTGCAGTGCAAAAGCATTACAGAAAGTAGCAAATTGAAAGTAATGTGATCATTTAGCCCCAAACTCACCTGCTCAGCAATTATATTAGCATTTGCATATGATTCCCGGCTCTTGGAGGTGAGCCCCGTGAGAGTGTATGCGTACAAACCACCGGCAAAGGCAATGCCCGGAATCACAGCCACACTGAGTAGAGCCAGCTTCCACGCCGATACAAAACCAACCACCAGCCCGGCCAAGAACGTCGAAAGATAATGAATGAAGTTGCCAACCTAGAACCCCCAAGCACACAAAGAACACATTCAATTAAACTTCACCAAAATTACTACAGTAAGATATATAAAATCAAGTTACTTCTTTTAACATAAGCTCAACCTCACAGCATTAAATGCTAGTATAAGCTAGTAGTTCGATCTAGATAGATGATTCTTACCGTTAGAAATACAGTAAATGCATAACAAGAAAGGAATAATGCATACATCAAGTTTTCTACCTTCTCACTAATGGCATCTTGAACAAGTAGAGTATCAGTTGAAACAGTGAAAACTATATCACCGGTTCTAGCATCGGTGTCGAAGAATCCGACATCCTGCCTCAGCACAGCCTCCAAATACTTCTTCCTCAATGTGCCAGCTTGCCTCTCACCGGTGTACATCCAACATGCGATTTCTGTACATTTCAGACAAGTAAGAATGAGCAAGAATGATACCAAAATTGATGAGTATGATCCAAAGGGCAGAAAGGTTACAAATGGGATCTCATTAAATTCTCGAGTATCAGCATGGATGGAGATATGTGGTGAGATGAAATAAAAGGGGGAAATTTTCAAGATTTGGACAGGTGATGAAGATCAAGACAAAGAGACGGTCCACGGACCACGTGCCACTGATCCGAATTGAACTGGCTAACACAGTACCGAATAATTAAAAAAATGAATTAAAAACACCACCCCACATTAATTTGCACACGAAAAACAACATTTTTAAAAAAACAATTGCAAAAATCAAGAAGCGGAAATTGCTATGAAATCTGAGAGATCACAAATTCAAACCTGCGTAGGAGGAGAAGCAGACCACCAGTCCAAGATACACGAAATACAGAGCATACTGCATCAAACAAAACATGGCCTTCAGATCTGGTCAATGAGTAGTATAATCAAACCATTAGTTAATAGTAGTAGTATAAAGTATGAACCTTTGAAACTTCATGAGTCATCTTGTGCAAATCCATCTGATTCTTGCCGAAGCCATTGACCATCTCGCCGAAGATGAGGAAGAAAACGGGCATGGAGGAGCCGTGCACGACGGCGCCGAGGCTGCCGGCGATCATAAGCGCGACGTCGTACTTGTCTGCGAACGAGAACAGCTGGTAGAACGGCAGGCTCTGCTCCTTCTTCTTCTCCGACTCCGGCATTGCCTTCCCGTCGCCCCCCTCCGCCATTTTTTTCAAAGATAAAAATCGAGTCTTTAGCAATTGGGGCGAGTAAAGGTGCTAGCTTTCCGCCGCCGGCGACGAACCCAGCTCGATTAAGGGCGGTGCATGGCGATGCTTCTGCTGGGTCTTTCCCTTTTCAGCATATCAAGAAAGGAATATACGAATCTTGAAAGAAAATGGAATAATGGGATTGGATTGGATTGGATTGTTGTAGTAAATTCGGCAAAGCTGTGGAGGGAGAGAGGGAAATGGAGTTGGGTTTACCGGAGAGAGAGAAGCAGCTAGTAAGTGTGGAAGGAGAGAGTGAGTGTGGGAAGAGAGAGAGTGGGTGTACTTGTAGAGGTGAAGGGGGTGATCAGATTTAACTAAGGTTAAAGGGAATCTGGGAAACACATTGATATATGTGAGACTCCATCTCCCTTTTTACTTCAATTTTTGCAGTGGCTCAAGGTGTTTTTAATTTTTTGGAATTATTTTTATGGGGAAAATTTTTGATTAGTGGGTTTTAGCATGAGTAATTATTTTCTTTCATATCGCTCATGATTCGTTGGAAAGCCGAAAGCAATAAGTGGGGATGATGATTTGGATTTTGGAACGGTCTAGTTGGATAGAGTCATAGAATTATGTTTTTAATACGGATGGACTGCAAATTTAGTACTCCTGGTGAATATAGGAGGTATAATAATTACGATAATTTGTAAAAATAAATTGCATTAGAGATTTATTAAAACAAGTGTCATTTACTGAACATGAGTAGTATTGAGTAGTATATTTACATTTCAAAGCATCAGTGCAGCCACTAATACTAGAAAAGTATGACCAACAAAATTTATACTCTGATAGTCCTGCATTTAATTATTACTATAACTAATGTAGTATATATATGTAACTAATTTTGGAATGAAATTTTCGTTAAAAAGAGTTGATATGAAAATGTCGACATCAATAGGGATTTCAAATATACTAGTTTGTTATAGTGTCTCCATATTTACTAATACATATACATACGTCCAATAATTAAGCACTAACTATGGTCTCGTTAAAATCTAATGGGCAAAATTAAGTACTGACATGTTGATTTTAGTAAAAATGGCCATAGTAGGATTGTCAAGTAGTAGTACTAAAGTTTTTTTAATAATAGTAAAGCTCGAAACAATAACAATTAACAAGTTCCAGAATTTAAAATATTATACTTTCAACAGATCTAGTAAATTCAATACAAATATCAAGTAAACACATATTGGAATATAAATTTATACTATAAAGTACTTTTATTAAATTTAGAATACAGTGTTTGTAACAAGCATATAATATGAAAATAAAAGGAGGTGCTATAATTCAAGCATATAATTTGGAATGGACACACATACACACACAATCCGATCGTAATTTATTGTGTCTAAAAGGAAATATTTTTGTTTTCGCATATAAAATTCGAGCAAAATAATCAAAGTAGAGTGATAATAGGACCAAGATGTTGATAATTTATTTGGACTTGAGTTCAATAAAAGCTCATTCATAAAATTTGTTATAGCTAAAGAATCGAGTTTGTAATTGGATTTTGAACGGTAATTAGACCAAATTTAGTTAATGTTCTTAACTTTCGAGGAAACTTAAAGCTATTTCCTACACAAAAATGGTTACGGTTAGAGATTATGACACTTAAAATCTTTGTTAATAATAAAAAATACTCTAACCGTCTCTGTCTCTCGTTATTTGTCCCATTTTTTTTATTGTTGCTGGTAAATGAGATAAATGATGGAAGACGAATTGAGTAAAATGTGAATTTAAGATATCCAACCGATGAATGTCTTCTCTATAAATACATAGATCTAGAGATAGGTAGGTAGATAGGTAGAGATAAATAGATAAGTGTTGAGATATGTTATGTGACAATAATATTTGGCTCGACTAAATCGGACTAAACTAAGTTCTGGACAATTAGCTTAAACAAACATGAATGAATGTTTTAATTAGCCACATCCCACATGATATTAACAACAATTAGGATTCAAAAATAAGATTGTCGGTTTTAATTTTCTAGTTTTGTGGCATGCGTTCTAATTGATAATCTTGTCTGAATTATGATTTTGGCGAAATGTAGGAACAATTCTATTTTTGTTATAGAGAACTAATGGAATTCCATTTTAATGAAGGAGATTAGATTTATTCCGGATGGGGGAGTGACGCACAAGGGTTATGCGTCGTTATTATTGAACGACGCACAACCCTTATGCGTCGTTGGTTAACGACGCATAATCGTTATGCGTCGTTTAAAGACGCATAAGCATTATGCGTCTTACCCTAATGACGCATAACCCTTATGCGTCACACTGGTAAGCATTCCCGCCTATCACCTGGGTGACCCGGGTTCGATCCCCGGCAACGACGCATTTTTTTAAGTGATAAGTATTTGATAAAAATGAGTTATTCTAAACATTTGTTTTTGGCAAATAGATATTACTCTTATAAAAGACTTAATTAAAGAAGTTAAGAATAAATGCCCAATCTAATTGGTCCCCCAAAACGAATAGATGTACATTGACAAATTAATTTATACTTCTATTATCTATGACCGCTGTTTATTTTATTTTATATATTAAGTTTATTTTCGAATATCTTAAAAATTACTATTGTTTATGCCGTTAATTGTATAATAATATAAAAATCAAAACTTTATTCACTTATAGATTACGCTTATATAGAATACATGGGCATAATATTATATACTATTAATTACATAATCCAAGTCTTTATGTTATAAGAAAATAAAATAATGCTTATTATAAAATAATTTCCAAAAGTCCTTGCTGCAATAGTAATAATAATAGTAAAAATGCGCCGTTGCCGGGGATCGAACCCGGGTCACCCGGGTGATAGGCGGGTATGCTTACCAGTGTGACACATAAAGGTTATGCGTCATTAGGGTAAGACGCATAATACTTATGCGTCTTTAAACGACGCATAACGATTATGCGTCGTTAACCAACGACGCATAAGGGTTGTGCGTCGTTCAATAATAACGACGCATAACCCTTGTGCGTCACTCCCCCATCCGGAATAAATCTAATCTCCTTCATTAAAATGGAATTCCATTAATTCTCTATAACAAAAGTAGAATTGTCTCGCGAAATGTATGAAGACAAAAACAAAGCACTAACAATTATATTTCACATGAAGCAGTTACTTGTCTATAATGTCTACTAGCTTTTGTAATAAAACCAAGTGTAGCATACAAGCATCACAATTAATCATTTATTCATATACAATTAATAATTTGCCCATCCATGTATAAGTTTGCAATACATTTTCGAGTATGAGAATGTTTTTTTTAAGGAATACACTCGGATTTACTATGCTTGACCTCCTCACTACTCTAGCAGATTAGGGTGAGGGGGGCATGAGAAGTGACGAATCGTTATTTAGAGTATAAATTTAAAGTATTTCAATTTTAAGGTGCAGTTATAATCCAATAGTAAAACATCCGTGCATGTATAATCAAAAGCTTTTGATAAAAAAATGATTCAATGAAAAATACTTTATTTCATATTTTCGTTACTTGTACTTTCAGTTTCATATTTTTGCCTTTGTACTGTGAAATTTAAATTTTGCCTCATGTATCTTTGATTTACTTTACCCATGAACACTAAGGGCCAAAACCCAAAACAACTATAGTATAGAGGGTGAAAAGTAATTTACGAAAAAGTACATCAAGGAGTTCCAAAATAAATAGCAATAAGTGGGATATTTTTTCCAAAGGACAAATGTAAGTAAATATATACTCCATATAGTAGCAAAACGTGCCTTTCCCCCCCCCCCATAATTTGCACTTAAAATACAATATGTTGGAGTAAACCATCCAATAAATACAGAAGAAAAAACATAAACAGCTAGTACAATTAGTATTACTGTATTAGGACTTAGAGCATCCGCAGCGGTGGCGAAAGACGCCACCGCCGTCCGCGCCGTTGGCAAGGCGCAGGACCGCCGCCGCTGCAGCCGCGCCGCTGGCACGGCGCTGCTCGATGTATCGAGCACGTCCGTGCCAGCGGACGCACACGTGGCGCGCTCCCATTCGTCAACGGCATAGCCGTTGTGTTTAAACTTTTTTTTATTTTTATTTTTTAAAAATCGGTATTTAATTATAAATAATGCTAAAAAATAAAAAAAAAATATTTTCCAAATCCCAAAAATATGGCCGTTTTTTTCCCGTTTTTTCTGAATTTTTTTGATTTTTTTTTATTTTTTTTTCCCCAAAATCATCTATAAATACACACATTCATCATCCATTTATCACATCAAATCATCTCTCATTCATCTCTCATTCATAATTCTCATACAAACTATCAACACATTCATCCCCCACTCAAAATCTCAAATGGATTTCACCCATATTATGGCGGAAGCGGAACGCGAAGAACAAGAATACTACGAACAACATCGTGCCGCTTACGAAGCATATGTCGCGGCGAATACCCCTGCTCCTCCTCCTCAACGAACCAGATCAAATCGACGGTACATCCATCGTGACCGGGAGGGAGCCCACGAAAGGCTCGTTGCCGACTACTTTGCCGACCAGCCGCGGTTTCCGGCAGATTACTTCAGGCGCCGTTTTCGCATGTCAAAGCGCTTGTTCATGCGAATTGTCAACACATTGTCCGCACGTGTTGAATACTTTCAAACAGGTGTAGATGCAGCCGGCCGGCAAAGTATCACGGCGTTGCAGAAGTGTACGTGTGCCATCCGACAACTCGCTACTGGGCAAACGGCCGACATGTTCGACGAGTATTTGCATATCGGTGAGTCCACTGGAATCCTATGTTTAAAGAATTTTTGCGAGGGCGTTCGTTCTGCTTTTGGGGATGAATTCCTTCGAGCACCCACCACTGATGATTGCCAACGGTTGCTTCGTCTTCACGAATCAGTCCATGGCTTTCCCGGAATGCTTGGCAGCATTGACTGCATGCATTGGAGGTGGAAGAATTGTCCGACTGCTTGGAGGGGGCAACACTTGAGCGGTCACAAAGGCGGCGGCCCAACGCTTATCCTTGAGGCGGTCGCCGACTACCGCCTATGGATTTGGCATGCATATTTCGGCGTTGCTGGATCCAACAACGACTTGAATGTGCTATATTCGTCACCACTCTTCAATGATGTGATGAATGGTGTAGCACCGGCGATCGACTTCACCATCAACGGAAATATATACCGCATGGGTTACTATCTCGCCGATGGTATCTACCCAAGGTGGTCGACGTTCGTGAAGACGCTCCACAACCCGCACGACCCGAGACGGGTTCTTTTTGCGCAGCGTCAAGAGTCAGCGCGGAAAGATGTCGAAAGAGCCTTCGGGGTCCTTCAAGCTCGATTCAACATTGTGAAGGCCCCGGCTCGGCTGTGGTACGTGAATAATATCGCCGACATCATGTTCACGTGTATTATATTACACAACATGATTATAGCCGACGAAGGGCCGAGGGCGGCTAGCTTCTACGACGAGGACGAAGCCGGAAGCTCAACAGCGAGGTCTCCCCTACGCCGAGGCGAGCATACGACGGTTGGCGAGAGGATCGAGACAAGACACACAATGCGCGATACTCGAATCCACAATCAACTACAAGAAGACCTAATCAACCACATGTGGGCGAAATTCGGCAACGAGTAGTGTCATTTTTAATTTTTAGGATTTTAATTATGTAATTTTTAATTTTTAGGATTTTAATTATGTAATTTTTAATTTTTAGGATTTTAATTATGCAATGTTTAATTTTATTTGTCATTTGTAATATTTATTGTGGGTTTTAAATGAATTTTAATATTATGGAAATGTTTTTGTGTAATTGAATTTTATATTAATTGTGCTCGTCCTTGCGGAAGAGCACAGTTGTGGGTGTTGTGCTCTTGCCAGAGAGCATGCATGAATAGTACCGCCCGGGCCCACAACCGTGCCGCTGGCAAGAGCACGGTTGTGGATGCTCTTAATTAATTTATTAACTACTTTTCTTATTGTGTAAATCATGCTTTACTCTTTTAACAAATGGTTTTTTTTCGCAATGATCTCTAAAGATAAAAATTAAATTAAGATGGTCAGATATTGATCTTGAAGCATCCAGTCGAAAACACAAATATACTACCCTTGAGAGAAATTTTTCAAAGAATAAAATGACAAATCTTCCAATAGTATATATGTTAGCCATACCCTAGTTCATACGTGCATCATGTGAAAAATCGTTACATTAATATTTAGGAATGTTTTTTTCTTCACGAGTATTCCTCAGGCGCCACAACCATTTTATCATCACATCGGATATGTATAAAATATGGAGTACTACTTTCTTTTGTCCAATAATAGTGTACAATAATGAAGAATTGAAGATGATATTAATTTTATTAAAATATTATGTGGATATTTGTTTAGTGAAGAAGATAGTCTATTGATGGATGCGCGAATTTTTGATGTTAGCAAATGCTGGTAGAGAATGAAGATTATGACACAGAGAATTTTACGTGGTTCGATTTACTGAGGTAAATCTACGTCCACGGAGAGAAATGGGGGCAGGTTTGTATTGCTTGATCTGCGAAAATACAGCTTACAACACAGACTTGCTATATGATTGTTTCTCTAGAGAGATTCTAACCTCTTCTATCAGATCTAAGTTCTATTTATATAATGAACTCAGATCATGGCTTGCATCACCACCCTAAGTCGTGGATGTCGTGTAGGTTATGGCCTAAGATCGTGGGTGAAGCGTAGGTCATGGCCTACGATCGTGGCCTGAACTGACATCACGTGGTAGTGGGTGTGTTGGACATCCTGTATGGGTCCACTAACTCCTTGTTCGGTCGAATACCGAGACCGAACTGCTTTGGTTGCCGATCTGAGAGTAGAGCTTGATGCCGACCTGAGAGCAGAGCTTGATTGGTTGGCTTTTACCGAGCTGTAGGCTGAGGCCGAACTCTTTGGTAATGCCGAACTGAACTCTTGGGCTTTGGGCTGGCCGAGCTGTCACTGCTATTGGGCTTGTTTAGTACGTACCCCATCACTACCCCCCCCGAAAAGCGAAGTGATTCACTTCGGCGAAGCGAGTCACTTCGGCATTCTGGAAAAGGGTACGGGGGAGGCTGAAGTCAGGGGACGTGCCCTGCGCGTGACTGCATTAAATGCGGCATTAAATGCGACAGTAAAATCCGGCCGTTGAATCCTGAAAAGGTGGGATATGAAACGGTGCGATGATTTGAAATCTTTTCCAAATCTGATAAATACCGTCTTTCTTCATCATTTGAACACCTTTGCTATTGGCTTCTTCTGCACTCTCTATCTTCTGCGTGAAAAATTTCCTTCCGCTTTCAAAAATTTCTTCAGACTATCTTCACCTTCAAAAAGTAAGAAAAATGTCTTCTTCTTCTTCTTCGGAGTCGGGTAGCGTTAGGAAAGGGGGTAAGGGGTCTTCTAGCCGGAAAGAATCCGGGGAGAAGACCGTAGAGTATTTTCACAGTATCTTGAGTAAGGATACTGTGATATCCCTTTACGAAAAATACTCTTTTCCTGGGGGGAAGGCGGTGGTACCTGACGGTGATCACAGGGCTGACTCCCCGCCGGAGGGTTACGTCACCGTGTACGAGGCCTGCCTAGAATGCGGGCTTCGTTTCCCCCTCCCTTCTGCCTTTATAGATTTACTAGATTTTTTTCAGCTTCCTTTAGGCCAGGTGACTCCGAACTCTTGGAGGCACTTGTCGGCCTTCGCTGCCGAACTCCGTAGGTTAGGAAGGGATTTGTCTTTGAAGGCGATCCTTAAATTCTTTCAATTTAAGAGGAAGGGGTCTTGGTTTTACTTGATCCCTTTACAGCCCTTTAGGGCCTTTTGTAAAACGAAGTGGCCGAAGTGGCAAAATCGCTTCTTCTACTATGATAGGACCGCGGCTCCTAGTTTTCCCTGGAGAGGGCCTGAGTCCGTTATCCGTCACCCTCGGCCTGAACCGTTGGACGAGCTCGATGGCGAGCTCAACAAGATTCCCATAGTTAGGAAACAATACACGGAGTCTGAGCTCGTCAAGGGCGACGTCGTGTTCGACATCTCGTCTTCGGACGAAGAGGCCGAGGGTGAGGATTTCTCTTTATCTTTATGTTCTACTGCTTTAACGAAGAAAACTAACCTTGCTTTCTTGCTTTTTGGCAGTGTTCATGCTGAACAAGGCTACCCGAAAATCTTCGGAGTCCAAGGAGCCGGAGAGAGAGAAGGCTACCAGCTCGGCGCCTGATGCCGAGAAGAATCCGAAGAGGCAAAAGACCTCTTCGGGTCCAAAGAAGCCGGAGTCGACTTCGGCAAGCAAGAAGGGGAAGACCCAGAAGCCCCCAAGGGCGCCAGAGAAAGACGTGGTCTTGGCGCCTCCTTCGGAGCATATCTGTGAGCCATTTTTATGGCCCACGGACTTCGCCGAGGTGAATTGTCTTCTTGATTCCTTGGCTTGGCTTCTGTCTTGTATTTTTGGTGCCCTCTGTTAACTTTTTTCCTTATCCATTTTCAGAGGAATGATATGCTCTCCAAGCTCGTCGCCGTCGAACTCTCCAAAGCGTCCAACGACTATGCCGAGATGCAGAGGAAATTGGCGGCTGCTTGTCACCGGGCCAAGCAGGCTGAGGCAAACTTTGAGAAAGCCAGGGCTGCTAGGATTTCGGCCCAGGATGAAGCTCAGTTTGCCAAAAACCAGCTCGTCATCCAGCGAGAGCAGACGAAACGGAGGGATGCTGCCGCCGTGGTTGCCCAAGGAGAGGGTCTCCGTGCCTACACGGAGAGACTCTTTTTGAGCAGCCAGTTCTCGGCCTTTGTCGGTAGTCTGGTAAGGCTAATTGCCGATAAGGGCGAGCAGGGGCCCGACGTCGTGCTGCCTCTGTACAGCCGAGAGATAGCTGCTCGGCTTCAGAATCTGCCGCTCCTTGAGGAGCTCGCTTCATCCTCGGTCCTGCTTTCTGCAGACCGAGTCCGGAGTTGTCGAGCTGATCGGGACGAGAACCTGGAGGCTATCTTTGCCTCCGTGGGACCCGTTTCACCCGCTTCGACTTACAACGGAGAGGGTGAGGCCGAGCCGCTGGAGCCGGAGGCCGAAGTCGAGCGGGCCGGGCATCCGGAGGAGGAAGCCGATCAGGAGGCGGAGGCGAGGCCGGCAGGAGGCGAGGCCGAGGCTGAGGTAGCCCAAGAGAAAGAAGCTGTACCAGACCGAGGAGCCGGAGACGAAGCTGGCGGAGTATGATTTCGTCTCCCTTCTCTTAGTCTAGTTTCTTCCTTGTAAAATGGCCTTGAAGCCCTAGTGTAAAAAATTTTCCTTGTGAATGAAAAATTCTCTACACTTGTCTTCGTATAGCTTTGCGTACTCGCCTTTACTCCTGTTGTATTTTACTATCTGCTCGGTACAGCTGCCGAACTAATATAGCTGCTTTGTACTCAAGGAGATGGAGATACTTCACTGGAAACGGCTGTACTCTTCGGCTTTAGACGAAGCTGAGAGAAGAGCTATAGCCGATCAGACGAAGAATGACGAGCTTCTGGCTCGTTTAGTGAAGCTGGAGGCCGATAATAAGGACTTAGAGTCCGATAAGAAGGATCTGGAGGCCGAGCTGAATACGACCATTGCTGAGAGGACTGCGTACGAGGATTACATCCGTGTGCGCGGGGGATTGACCATCTCAGATGTTCAGAGTCGAGTTGACGAACTGTGGGAGGAATATCTTGTACTCCGGAGGAACAATGCGCTGGAGAGCTCGGCTTGCCAACAAGTTGTGAAATCATTACGGCGCTGGGCTTCTCGGTACGACATTGTTCTTTCTCGGCGCCCCTCCATAGAAAGATTCCTTCGGCATATCGTGCCAACAGATGCTCGCACTCCAGATCAAACCTCTGGTTCCCTTGTTCAAAATCCTACTCCCAGCCAACAACGAACTCCGGAACAGCCGGAAACGTCAAGACGAGAACGGGCTCAGGAGCAACCGGAATCGTCAAGACGGGGACGGACTGAAATTCGCCGAGGAGTTGTGACTATGAGCGAGCAAGATCAGCAGATGCTTATTGCAGAGACTCTTCATCGCCGAGGTGTTAGGACTTCTCGGGCTCGGGGAAGAGGCGTTGGGTCGAGGATAGCATCTCGTCGACCTGCTTATTCTTCATCTGCTCGGAACAACCGAACTCGGCTTCCAGAGGATTTTGCAGATAGGTGGCTTAACTTCAGCAACCCTGGACAGTAGAATAGTCCTTTGTAATAGCGTAACGCCATTTTGTAGGGTAGCGGAGTTGTATGCCGAACAAGATTTGATAAATGAAATTTTGTTTTCGCTTCTAACACTGTATTTACAGCTTAGCGAAAAAATTTCATCGTACTTGTCCTCGGTCTTATGAAGTAAACTTCTTTGACCGGACTTGGTCCTTGGTCTGATGAAATAAACATCTTTGACCGGACTCGTCTTTGGTCTGATGAAATAAACATCTTCGACCGGACTCGTCTTTGGTCTGATGAAATAAACATCTTAGACCGGACTCGTCTTTGGTCTGATGAAATAAACATCTTTGACCGGACTTGGTTTGTGTTCTAATTTGGCGATTTTTGTCGCCGGGATCGAACTTTCCCTTGTCCTAATTCGGCGAGTTTTATCGCGTGGATCGGACTTTCCCAGTTAACCGAAGTGGTCTTATGCAGTAAACCTCTTTGACTAGACATGGTCGTCCCCGGTCTTATGAGGTAAACTTCTTTGACCGAACTTGGTCGTCCTAATTCGGCGAGGTTTATCGCGTGGATCGGACTTTCCCTTTGCAGTTCGCTTCAGACGAAGTGCTTATTAAGCTGAATTGCGGTCTTGTATCCTCCTTGGAAGCTTGGACTCACAATCGTTGGCTTATTGCAGTTCGTTTCAGACGGACTGCTTGTTAAGCTGAATTGTGGTCTTATATCCTCCTTAGAAGCTTGGACTCACAATAGTCTTTAATAATCGATCTAAAAAGGGGATCAGTCTTTAAAGAACGATATACCTTGGTACCATTTGTAAGAGACGACAAGCACATAGAGACAAAACACATAGAGAAAAAATGAAAAAGACGAAAGAAAAAGACTTTAATCCTTTTAAAAAACGACAAGTAAAAGGTACAAGTAAAAAACAAACAAATAAAAACACATACCCCTATGACCGAACTAGACACGAGACGGACTGACCGGACTTGTCTCTTACAAGTGGAACTTCTTGAGGTTGGAGACGTGCCATGTTCGGGGTACTTGTTCTCCTGACATGTGAGTCAATTTATAAGACCCTTTGCCGAGGACTTCTGACACCCGATATGGACCCTCCCATGTGGGTTCGAGTTTGCCCAGCTTTTCTGCTCGGCTTACTTCGTTGTTTCTCAAGACGAGATCCCCCACTTGAAATTGAAGCTTTTTCACCCTTTGGTTATAATACCGGGCTACTTGCTCCTTATACTTGGCTGCTTTTATGCACGCCAATTCTCTTCTTTCTTCGGCGAGATCTAGTTCGGCTCTCAGTCCGTCGTCATTCATTTCTGAGGAGAAATTTAGAGTTCGGGGACTGGGTACGCCGATCTCCACCGGAATTACGGCTTCAGTGCCGTACACCAGGCTATACGGAGTTTCACCGTTGGAGGTTTTGGGTGTAGTTCGGTAGGACCATAAGACATGAGGGAGATTTTCTACCCATTGTCCTTTGGCTTGTTCTAACCGAGCTTTTAATCCTTTCACCAGAATCCGGTTCGTTACTTCCGTTTGTCCGTTTGCTTGGGGATGGGAGACCGAAGTGAACCGCTGTTGAATGTTCAGCTCTTGGCACCAATTCTTGAACGTCTTGTCGGTGAACTGAGTCCCATTATCCGAGATGAGGATGTGGGGTATGCCAAATCGGCACACTATGTTCTTCCAGACGAAGTCCAATGCCTTTGAGCTCGTTATCGTAGCTAATGGTTCAGCCTCCACCCACTTCGTGAAGTAGTCCACGGCAACGATAAGGAATTTCATTTGCCGAGGAGCTTGAGGAAGTGGTCCCACTATGTCTATGCCCCATTGCATGAAAGGCCAAGGGCTTTGCATAGTGTGTAGGTCGGTCTGCGGCATCCTTGGGACATTTGCATGAATTTGGCACTTCGTACACTTCTTGACGAGCTGCACTGCCTCTTGTACCATGGTTGGCCAATAATATCCCCATCTCAGAACTTTTTTAGCTAAAGCTCTGGCTCCGATGTGGCTACCGCACGATCCTTCATGAACTTCTCTGAGGATGTAGTCCGTCTCTTCTGGTCCTACGCACCGCAATAACGGCTGGAGGTAAGACTTTCTAAAGAGGACTCCTTTATGAAGTTCGTACCGAAGAGCTCGGCACGTGATCTTCCGAGCTTCTCTCTTATCCTCGGGCAATTGTCCTTGATCCAGATACTGCAAGATCGGCGTCATCCAGTTCGGCGAGCTGGATACTGAATGTACCTCGGCTTCATCAATGCTTCGATGCATTAATTCTTCCGCCTTTGAGCTCGGATCTGAGGCCAACTTACTTAAGGCATCTGCTCGGCTATTTTCCGCTCTGGGAATGCGGATTATCCGAAAATAGGAGAAATTTCGGCTGATGCTTCGCGCTTTGTCCAAATACTTCTTCATTCTCTCGTCACGAGCTTCACTTGTACCCAACATGTGATTTACTATGACTTGTGAATCACAATGGACTTTGAGAGATTTGACGAGCAGACTTTGCGCTAACTGGAGTCCGGCCAGGAGGGCTTCGTACTCGGCTTCATTATTAGTAGTGGGGAATAGGAAACGAAGTGAGTAGGTTACCTCGTGTCCGTCGGGAGCGACAAGTAAAATACCAGCTCCACTTCCCATCTTGTTTGAAGCTCCATCTACGAATCCGCTCCAGCAGTCCGGCGGCTCTACTTCGGATTCCAAGGGCTGTGCTAGTTCGGCATTGGCAGAATTCTTCTGTTCGGCAATAACAGGAATTGCTTGATCGAACTTCGCTTCTGCAAGAAAATCCGCCAAGGCTTGTCCCTTGATGGCTTTCCGAGGTAGATATTCAATTGTGTGCTCTCCCAACTCTATAGCCCACTTGGCGATTCTGCCTGATGCTTCTGGTTTGGTCAACACTTGCCGAAGTGGCAGATCAGTTAAGACGCATACCTTGTGAGCATAGAAGTATGGCCGCAGTCTCCTTGCTGCATTTACTAATGCCAGAGCAATCTTTTCCAGAGGTTGATACCTGGTTTCTGGACCTCTTAATGCTCGGCTTGTAAAATAGATGGGAAGCTGCTTTAGGCCTTCTTCTCGTACAAGCACCGCGCTGATGGTTTGATCCGATGCCGCTAAGTATAAGAATATTTCTTTGGCTTCGGTTGGAGCAGAGAGAGTAGGAAGCTCGGCTAGATAACTTTTGAGCTCGTCAAAGGCCCTTTTCTGCTCGGCTCCCCACTCGAACTTTGGTGCCTTTTTCAACACCTTGAAGAACGGCAGTTGCTTTTCGGCTGCTTGGGAAAGGAATCGACTTAGTGCGGCTAGACATCCGGTTAGCCTTTGCACGTCATGTATGGACTTCGGCATTGCCATGTTCTGAACGACTTGAACTTTTGAGGGGTTTGCCTTGAGTCCGTCTTTTGAAACCCAACAACCCAGAAACTTTCCCGAATCTACCAAAAAGGTACACTTTTGGGGATTAAGTTTGAGGTTGGCTTTCTTGAGCACGTTGAGAGTGGACTTGAGGTTGTGCTCGTACTCCGAGGTGCTTTTGCTCTTGACGACTATATCGTCAACATACACTTCGACCTCCTTTCCAATCAGGTGCCGAAAAAGCTTGTCTACCATCCTTTGATAAGTGGCTCCGGCATTCTTTAAACCGAATGGCATCTTTTTATAAGCGAAAATGCCGAAATCAGTAATGAAGGCCGTTTTTGAAGCGTCAATCTCATCCATTAAAACCTGATGGTATCCTTTGTATAGATCAAGAAAACAAAAAATTTCAAAGCCTATCAGAGCTTCTACTTTTTTATCTATGTTCGGAAGGGGATAGCAATCTTTGGGACAGTGCTTATTTAGATCGGTGAAATCTATGCACATCCGCCATCCTCCTTCCTTTTTCTTGATCATGACAGGATTGGCCACCCACGAAGGATACTTCACTTCGAATAACACATCCGCCTTCAATAATTGACGGACTTCGTCATGGATGACTTGACTTCGTTCTGCCGCAAAGAGTCTTTGCTTCTGTTTTATCGGCCGGACCGAAGGATCAATATTTAAACGATGAGTGATTACCTCGGGGGGCACTCCGGTCATGTCCAACGGAGACCATGCAAAGACGTCTTTGTACTCCTTGAGGAGCTGGATGGTTTTTTCCCGAAGTAGAGGCGTTCCCGCGAAGCCGATCTTAACCGCTCTGGATGGATCGTCTTCGTACAGCTGAACTGTCATCGAATTCGGCTCCGGTATGACTTCGGTCATTGCCTCTGACTCCGGCTGCTGTGATTGCTATGCTTGGTGGTGCCGATCTGACTGCTCGGCACTTCTAAGCGCAATTTGCAGACATTCCTTTGCTCTCTTTTGGTCACCTCGGATGACCGCTATCCCTCCTTTAGTAGGGATCTTGATGGTGAGGTGATAAGTGGAGCAAATGGCCCGAACTGTGTTGAGCCAGTCTCTTCCCAGGATGACGTTGTACGGGGACCGAGCTTTCACCACGAAAAACTCAATCATCGTACTGGAGCTAGTAGGCGCTTTCCCCACCGTGATCGGAAGGCTGATAATACCTTCAGGGCGGGTGTCCTCCTGGGCGAAGCTCTTCAGGGGAAGCGGAGCCGGACTGAGCCGAGCTGGGTCCACTTCTAGTTTGTCGAAGCACTCTTTAAAAAGAATGCTGACTGACGCTCCTGTATCCACAAACACCCTGTGGATCAGTTTGTTTGCCACTCCGGCTTGGATGACAATGGCGTCTTGGTGAGGAGAGATGGCAGGGACGGGATCAGCATCCGAGAACGTAATCACTTCGTCCTGCTTCAGTCTTTTATGCGTTGGCTCCTCTCGATTGGAGCCTCTGCGCTCTGACTTCAGGGACGACTTGGTCTTCCCAGCAGGGAGAGCGTCAATAGTCAGGATTACTCCATCATATTGCGGCTCGTCATCGTCTTCGGGATCCGGCTGCTTTTTGGGATCCTGAGGAGCGCAGTTCGCACCTCTCTGCTTCTTATTCTTCTTTGACTGCTTGCTTTGGTATTTTTTCAATGTCCCTGCCCTCACAAGAACATCGATACCTGCAGCCAAGTTTCTGCAATCCTCGGTATCGTGACCGTGGTCTTGATGGTAGGAGCAGTAGTTATCCTGGGGTCGGCGCGCGGCTGATTTCGTCATCCGCTTTGGCTTTTCGAACAGGTCAGAGTGCAGTTCGAAAATTTCCGCTCTCGGCTTGTTCAGCGGTACGAACTGAGCGGACGGCTTCTCGGGATTGAGACGGGGTCCCAATCTGTCTTGCACCGGAGTCCTTTGAATCCTTTCGAAAGGAGTTCGGCGAGGATGTCCCTGATCGCCAAAAGGAGTTCGGCGAGGATGTCCCTGATCGCTATGATCGGGCTTCCTCCTGTCTCCTCGGGACGATGAGCTGTCTAACGACCGTTTGCGACGGTCTGCCTCATCGGCCCGGGAGTACTGGTCCGCAATGTCCCACATTTCCTGAGCTGTCTGCGGACCGCACTCAACGAGCTTCCTGTAGAGAGCTCCGGGCAGGATTCCATTTTGGAATGCCGAGATGACAAGCAGATCGTTGAGATCGTCTACTTGCAGGCATTCCTTGTGGAATCTTGTCATAAAGTCGCTGATTTTTTCGTCGCGACCTTGACGAATGGAAAGCAGCTGAGCCGAAGTGATTCGGGCTTCCGCTTTCTGAAAGAATCTCCTGTGGAAGGCATCCATTAGATCTCGGTAAGATCTGATGCTGCCCTGGGGGAGGCTATCGAACCACCTTCTCGCGTTCCCGATGAGCAGCTCGGGAAACAGCTTGCACATGTGGACCTCGTTGAGACCCTGGTTCGCCATGTTATATTGATAGCGCCCCAAGAAATCGTGAGGGTCCACGAGCCCGTCGTAAGTCATCGACGGAGTTCGGTAGTTCTGTGGTAGGGGAGTTCGGGTGATGTCGTCCGAGAACGGAGTCTTCAGTGCTCCGTACACGGCGAATCCGATATCTCGTCGGTATGGAGGAGATTGAGTTCTCCTGTGATTCCGGTACCGAGGAAGAACAGGAGTATGTCGGGGTTGAGGATTCTTCTTCCTGGAAGACACGGCACTACTGCGGTAGTGACTTTCATGTCTGGATGAGGAAGGAGAATCCTCCGTTTTCGTCTTCGGCTCTTGGCTCTTTTGCAGGAAGGCTAAGAACTCATCCTGCTTCTCAGCCAAGAACAGCTTGACAGCCTCATTCAGATCAGGCTGCTGGGAAGACTCAGTGGGACGATTTTTGGAGCGGCCTGTTCCTTCGCCATGAGAACTGGTGGTGGATTTATCCCTAGGCTGTTTTCCAGACCTATGGGATGGATTGGCTTCCTCCGGGTTCTCACGGGCAGGAATGCGGGTATTCTGCGATCTGGTATGCATTTTTTGGGTGGAAAAAATGGATCAAAAATTCGCTTTTATCACAAATTTTGTTCTCTGCTTCCCACAGACGGCGCCAGTGATGGATGCGCGAATTTTTGATGTTAGCAAATGCTGGTAGAGAATGAAGATTATGACACAGAGAATTTTACGTGGTTCGATTTACTGAGGTAAATCTACGTCCACGGAGAGAAATGGGGGCAGGTTTGTATTGCTTGATCTGCGAAAATACAGCTTACAACACAGACTTGCTATATGATTGTTTCTCTAGAGAGATTCTAACCTCTTCTATCAGATCTAAGTTCTATTTATATAATGAACTCAGATCATGGCTTGCATCACCACCCTAAGTCGTGGATGTCGTGTAGGTTATGGCCTAAGATCGTGGGTGAAGCGTAGGTCATGGCCTACGATCGTGGCCTGAACTGACATCACGTGGTAGTGGGTGTGTTGGACATCCTGTATGGGTCCACTAACTCCTTGTTCGGTCGAATACCGAGACCGAACTGCTTTGGTTGCCGATCTGAGAGTAGAGCTTGATGCCGACCTGAGAGCAGAGCTTGATTGGTTGGCTTTTACCGAGCTGTAGGCTGAGGCCGAACTCTTTGGTAATGCCGAACTGAACTCTTGGGCTTTGGGCTGGCCGAGCTGTCACTGCTATTGGGCTTGTTTAGTACGTACCCCATCATCTATCAAGGACAAATTAAAAATTAAGACTAAAATATTGAAATTTCACTATTGTTTTTTTATGTTACAAACTAATTATATAATCTGATTATAAATTACTTCCATTTTAATTACAATTAATCCAATGTTTAATTTACTCCCAAGTCCCAAATGGTAAGTTTGGGTGTCTACTTTATGGATTTTTTGGTGTTAACTTATTTTACCGATTGGATTTTGTTAGACATTCCCATAACACTATGATCATATCATTGATTTAGATTGATCGATATCGTCCCTCATCCTTTCATAGTCTACAATGACATATTCATTTACTTTCTATATTCCTCTAACAATAGTCGGTTCCAAAAATATGATAAGATCACATTTTACAATTTTCATATTCCCGAGTCTTGCATATTGAATAATGCAAATATAAATTGCATGTATATATATTATAATAGTACAATTAAGCCCTAGTGGTGGAACAATGACATTAATAAAACTCCAAAATTGTCCTGCAGTACCATCACACATGGGAATAGACTCTACAATTTTGAAGTTAGACATCTATCACTTTCCTTGGTTGTGATATTTCGTTTGAGGCCCCTCATTTTCCTAATAATTATATTGTAACACATGCTCTGTACATCACAACTTTTACGGTCGAATATGATAAAACGCTAAAGTCTTATTTGGAGAATCAACATAAACACCGTGAATCCCCACATAAAAGTTTTAAGTCCCCTTGTTTCTTAGGAGAGTGCCAACACTCCCCTTGTTTCTAAGGAGAACGCTAAAATCAAACCAATTATTGCCATACTCTTTCACTACGTACTCTACTATCCTACTCTTTCACTATGTACTCTACTGTCCTACTCTTTCACTACGTACTCTAATTCTTGTATTCTACCATACCGTTTCTCTTTTGTACATATTTCCTCCATCTATACAATCAATCATTTTGGAAGCTATTAAAAATTTTATTGAAATAGAAAAACATGACTACTGATTATGAATGAGAGAAATATCAGTATTAATTAAGCTTCATTTGGTACACATATATTGAGTTGAGTGAACACTGATTTGGAACGAAGCTTAATTTGGGAAATACGAAACGAAATAACTAAGTGGAGTTTCTACCCTTTGTATCATATATATTTTAATTGATTAATTTAGTATGAATCCGTTTTAAATAATTTTCGAAGACTAATATATGTCGTTGGTTAATTCCATATTAGGGTATGGATAGTACTATAGTTGTAAACAATTGAGGAACGATTTGAGTAGCAAGAACAATCGGTTGAAGATTGGAATGAAATTGTAAAGGAAATTTTATTCACTGGAATGAGAAAAACGAGAGCGAGAAGATGAGCTACAATCTAAAACTAACTAATGAAATAGCTATTTAACAGAAACTAACGGCTAATTTCAATCCTACGGCTAGGATTAAAACTTGACTAACAAACAGATCTAACGGCTGCTGAAACGAGTTGTCATAACAGCCGAGCTGCCGAGCTTGCCGAGCTTGCCGAGCTTGGTGCTTGAGCCATCACAATCTACCAACAAACTCCACCTTGATTGCTCAATCACCAACCAAACTCTTCCTTTCCAGTCCCACTAGTTTCAAACATAGCAGAAACTTTTCCTTAGATACCTCATCAACCATTTGAGAGCAATCCAATGTTCTCTTCCATGATTTGCCATAAACCGGCTGACAACACTTGTGGCTTGTGCTATATCTGCTCTGGTGCTGATCATAGCATACATAATGCTCCCTACTATATTAGCATAGGGTATCTTCATCATTTCAAACGCAGCATTGAGTTCATCCTTCACTTCTTGCACTGCCTTCCTGCTAGCTCCAGCAACAAGCATGTCATCTACATAAAGTAGAAGATATGTAGGATGTATGCCCCCTTTTCTGACATATACACAGGAGTCATAACTTGATCTCTGAAAACCAATCTTGATCATATAATCATCAAAGGTCTTATTCCACTGTCTACTAGCCTGCTTCAAACCATATATACTTCTTCTCAGCAAGCATACTTTATTTTCATTCCCTGGTTTGATGAAGCCCTCAGGCTGGGCCATGTAGATTGTTTCCTCTAGTCCTCCATGTAAGAAGGCCGTTTTCACATCAAGCTGCTCCAATTCCAGATCCAGCTTAGCAACCAAAGCCAGCAACATTCGAATGGAAGAATGCTTTACAACCGGTGAGAAGACCTCATTGAAATCAACTCCATGCTCTTGAGTGAATCCTCTAGCCACTAACCGGGCTTTAAATCTGATCTGATCACCCTCAGCACCTTCCAGCTTCTTTTTGAATATCCATTTACAGCTGATAACCTTCCTTCCATCAGGTTTCTCAACCAATATCCAAGTGCCATTTTTCAGTAGAGAATCAATTTCATCCACCATTGCTTTCATCCACTTTTCCCATTCTTTGCTCTCCATTGCTTCCTTATATGAGGATGGCTCTATATACTCAACATCTTCAGCCACACATAATGCATAAAACAGCATCTCAGAATCATCAAATCTTGATGGCAGCTTGATCTTCCTTCTGACTCGATCCCTAGCCAGCTGGTAGTTTTCCAGATTATCTTGAGGCTGTGTTTGTGTCTCATTCTGAGCACTCTGAGGCTCAGTGACTTCTTCACTCTCCCCATGTTTCTCATGTCTCCCATGCTCCACCTCAAAGTCAGCTTTATCAACAGAATCAGTCACAGAATCAGGATTCTCAACTATCACTTTATTCTTATCCAGGAAAGGCATTTCAGTTTCAGAGAATACAACATCTCTACTAATCACAATCTTGTGATTCCCTGGCTCTACACACCACAAACGATATCCCTTCACCCCAGGTTGATATCCCAACATCACACACCTAATAGCCCGAGCATCCAACTTCCCTTGTTTGAGATGAGCATATGCCTTGCAGCCAAACACTCTCAATGTGGTGTAATCTCCATGGCTGCCATACCATCTAAAATCAGGTGTGTCTCCCTCTATACTTGATGAGGGACATTTGTTGATAAGTTTCACAGCCGTGGATGCAGCCTCGGCCCAAAACTTCTTCTCAAGTCCAGATGAGAGGAGCATACACCTCACCCTCTCTAATATGGTTCTATTTGCCCTTTCTGCTATGCCATTCTGCTGAGGATTCAGAGGTACAGTCCGGTGCCTTTTAATTCCCCTCTCCTTACAAAAGTTATCAAACTCTTTGGAGAGATACTCCAAGCCGTTATCAGTCCTCAAACATTTAAGAACCACTGACTTCTCCTTCTCCACTTCCAGGCACCATTGCTTGAACTTACTAAAAGCCTCTGATTTCTCTCTCAAAATGTATATCCACATTTTTCTAGAGTAGTCATCTATGATACTCATATAATACTTCCCTCCACCTACTGACACCACAGATGCAGGACCCCACAAGTCACTATGGGCATAATCAAGAGTGGATGTGGAAGTGTGCTTGCCTTTGGGATAGGGCTGTTTCTTGGACTTACCCAAAATGCATTCCTCACATGGAGTAGTGTCCATCTGCCCAAAACTTTGTATAATCCCCTTCTTGGCCAGTTCCTTAATGCTTCCCTCAGCTGCATGAGCAAGCCGCATATGCCAGATTTTGAAGTCATCAGCCTTCACAATATTTGCCTGTGCAGTAGGGATCTCAACACTAGCCAGTAGATAGTACAAGCTTCCCCTCCTTTCAGCTTCCATCACCACTCTTTGATCCTTGGAAACTGTCATTTTTCCCCCAGTAGAGCAGAATGTATATCCCTTGCGTTCAAGAAGCCCAAGTGAAATGAGATTCCTCTTGATATCAGGTATATATCTCACTTCACTTATAATCTTCACAGATCCATCTTGCATTCTCAGCCTGATCTTGCCTATACCTTGGATGGTACAAACTTGGTTGTTGCCCAATATAACCGATCCAGTCATCTCTTGGATCTCCTCAAACCAGCCAAGATTCGGACTCATATGCAGACTACACCCCGAGTCCATGATCCAAGATCCTCCCAGACCACCCTCCATCACATTCAGAATTTCTGGCACATCAGTTTCCTCAACACAGTCAGTGGATGGAACACGGTTTCCACCACCATTTGCTTGCCTTCTTTTCCATGCGAAGCAATCCTTTTTGAGGTGACCCGGCTTCTTGCACCAATGACATGAGCGGGTTTCCTTTTGATCATTTGATGGAGTTTTCTGATTTTCTTGGCTCGGCTTCTGAAACCTCTTGACTCCCTTGAACTTCTTGACATTTAGGCTCTCAGCCATAGCCTCTGGATTCTTAGAGCCTGACTTCTGAATTTCTTTTGCTCTTATGGCCGACTGAACTTCAACAAGGGTGATAGTACCCTCTCGGCCATACAATATGGCATCTCGTAGCTGATCAAATGACTTCGGCAGAGCATTCAAAAGTAATATTGCCTTATCTTCATCCCCTATCGAGGCGTCGATATTTTCAAGATCATCGACCGCCTTATTGAAGTCTTCAAGTTGCTCCAATATCCCTTTATCATCCAAGAATCGATAGGAGTATAACCGCTGCTTCATGAGCAGCCTATTGGCCAAGGACTTAGCCATGTACAAGTCTTCGAGCTTCGCGATTATTCCGGCTGCAGTCTTTTCTTTTGCAACCTCTCGAAGAACTTTATCCCCGAGGCATAGCACAATTGCACTATGAGCTTTCGCCTCGATCTCAGCTCGTTTAAGGATCTCCTTTTCGTCAAGATCCACCTTCTCCCCTTCCTCCGACTTGTCCTCCTTTCCGCCCGCCTCCAACGCCGAAGCAAGGCCTTGATGAATCAGCATAGCCCGCATCTTCATCCGCCATAAGCCGAAATCATTCCTACCCGTGAATTTCTCGGCCTCAAACCTAGAAGCCATAACACCCTCCAATCTCACCACCGAAAGAACAAATCAGAAATCAATCGCGCCTCCCGATTCCCACAGACGGCGCCAATTTGTAAACAATTGAGGAACGATTTGAGTAGCAAGAACAATCGGTTGAAGATTGGAATGAAATTGTAAAGGAAATTTTATTCACTGGAATGAGAAAAACGAGAGCGAGAAGATGAGCTACAATCTAAAACTAACTAATGAAATAGCTATTTAACAGAAACTAACGGCTAGTTTCAATCCTACGGCTAGGATTAAAACTTGACTAACAAACAGATCTAACGGCTGCTGAAACGAGTTGTCATAACAGCCGAGCTGCCGAGCTGCCGAGCTTGCCGAGCTTGAGCCATCACAATCTACCAACAATAGTTGGCTTTTATTTCACATAGATTAGTAGTTTGTTAGTCTATTTAGTTACAGTTTCTAAACGTATTTAAGCATATATTATAATTGGTTATATAGAGAGGGGGCAATGCATGTGCTCAAAGGTCACATCGATCATAGGTTTGCGATATTGCAAAATATGATATTCCTCCAATTATGAAATATCCAATTATGAGAGGGTGTCAAGGATTCTCAATCCTGATTTTATGCAACCACACTAATTTTGGATAATTGATTTGTGGCATAGTATCTTTTAAGTTTTATTTCATCATTCCACATTTCCACTTAATTACTATTATTATTTTTGTTGTGACTATATATACGTGTGTGATGATTTATAATTTTACGTAATGGCTCATAAATCACGGACTATATAATAGAGTCAAAACCTAAACAAATAAATATTGTATGTCTAATTAAATCCTATTTTGTGAGATTATTTTCTCCCACTTAAGTTGATACATTAAGGCGGCAAGCACGGGCTCATGCTAATAAAGAGGTTCATGACAAAAAATTGTTGTCATTTTATATATGTTCATTGCAACATTTTATAGTGCACATTATTACACATAAAATCTCAACTTTTTTCTATTTTGTTAAATATCAAAATTAGTCTTTAGGTTCATTAAGGCTCCATTGAAAATATCCTTTATCAAAAAAATGAATTAAATTTTCCCAATTAAACCAGCCCCTTTCTAGCTAGAAGGGAAAGATCTTGGTTTTTCTTCATGAAATATATGGTACTATTAAATCCCTCACTCATACAAAAATATACGGAGTATACTAGTATATAAATATAGTTGTTAATGTATATAAAATTTGTAATATAGTAGTATACCATATGATATACTACTACATATGTTGAAATTCATAACTTAGCTTGAATATTTAAGATAAAACTTATATTAAGCTTGATTATATTTAAATTCTAAAAAGTGGTCAATAGAAAACTGATTAAATGATGAAATTTTGACAGTTTTTGTCTATACTTTTTTATGGAAAAAAATAAAATTGCCTGACCACATTATAAAAGCTACCAGTAATTGGATTCTTGAGACGAAAAATATAATATATAGATCTCATGCATGGGTCTAAAAATGCCATATAAACGTGGGAGGAGAAATGGAAAAACATATTATGAAGATCATATATGTAGAATGGTCCATATAGCTATTTTATTCGTAGCTAGACGCTATGTATAGAGTAGCATCTTTCTTTGGAATTATGGTATCGTACGTAGTATTTATTAATTTAACCTAAATATTCCTAAGCCACTCCATGATTAATGCATATGGTAGCGTTTAATTTCGTTGGCCAACTCAATTAAAAATTCCATAAATTATAGCGAGTCTTGAAGGTTTTTGAATCCCAAGTTCTATATTTCCCCTTTGATAGTGGAGAAATATACGAACAATTGAATATTTAGAGATGTCAATCAAACCAATTTGCTGAATTTCGAGTTCTGGACTATTTTAGGCTGAAGTTATTTGAGAGATGTCAATCATGCCAAGGTTGAAGTTATTTTAGGCTGAAAATTTCAATCATAATCCTGAATCTGGGATAGAAAATTACTTAACCATATTATTGTAAGAAAAAATAGGCCATGTTTTAATCAAGACACTTGATCTCCCATTAGATGCAAACTCGAATGTCATTACACATGTCACAACATTTGAAATAAAATCTTTACTATTATATTTGGATTAAATGTCTTGAACTAGACTGTCATAGTTGGTAAGACGGTTCCTCTTCATCTAATATATCGGAGAGTTTGAGTCATTATGTGGTAAATGGGAAACATTATTGATCGTGTTTAGAAGAAAGAAAAAAAAACTAGACTAACATCTTTACGTCTATCACACAAAATCCTCAACATAGGTATGTGCAACTGTCTAGCATCTATTAAAGATGTGATTTGAAATATATTAAGGTTTAATCAGTGTGAAAAGACTCAGAAAATGAGGGCGGCCGGACCTCCACTAATCATAATATAACATTACAAAGTACATGTTTGAGTTAGATTAAGTCGCAAAACAGACCCTAATGGTCTGCTAATTCTTTGACAAATGTTTGAATCTTTTGTTACTGTCTCTCTTTAAAATTTAAAACTTAAAAATATTGCGCTAAAATGTTTTAATTTGCGTTTAAGAATTAGGGTTTTGGAGTGAAAGTAAGTTGGCTTTATTGGTTGTGGTGTAGCAGCTTTTGGGGACAAAGATAAGCCATGGTTAAATAAATTAATCATATTTTATATTTTCTTATTAGCAGCTTGTGTAGGGTTACTATCTTCTAGCCATGTGCTTAGTGCTATGAAGCTTCATTCAAGATTCTATAACTATGTTCCTTCCAAATATCTTCCTATTATTTTAGTCACTTAAGATTAAACATTTTCATCGTAATACATATAATCATGCAACATCTTGAAATGCTTATTCAAATACATATAGTTTGATTATTAAAGGGTTTTGATTTTCAGTAAACACAAATCGTGTATGCTTATATTCAAAAATAAAATCAATGAGTCTAGCAAAAGGCAAGAGATAGCTAGTAAAGGTGGTAAAGAAGCCCATAAACAAGTACAAATAATCACTGAGAGATTGAAAAGGTAAAGCTGAAATCCAGAGATGCAAAGTGTGAAAATAATTCAAAGACTGATATATATGAAATAGAAATGGTCCACCATATGGTGTAACTACATAAATTATTTGAACCATATTTTTATAACTAACCTGGCCATGTGTTATGGGCCCAATTCGAATGGGAAAAACTAGATTAATTATTAATTAATGACAGACAATTATCTTATGTATCACATCAAATAATAAGCTAAAGAAGATCAATTTTTATTAGAGTTTCGAAATTTCACCATCATGAGCTAGCCTAGAGAATTGGTAGAATTCTCGACACAGAAATTCACAAACCCTAGAATTCTCAAAGTTAGCATGAAATGATTGCTTGGCGTGACAGCCTTCTTTTGACAATTGCTCATGATCCATCATTGGCATATTTCTAGCTTCCATTTGCTATGCACATCTTCTCCTTGGAATTTTCATACTTTTGAAATTAATAAATGGAGTATTAATAAGTGGAGTAATACTTGAAGGCAAATGACAACTAGTTTATGTAATGAAAATTGATGTGCTACAAGGTTTTTTTTAATCGAAAACTATTGGGTTTAATTTTATTTGCGTGCTGGTACTTTTTTCATTTCATGTGGGATAATGGTCTCGTCTGCATGCGGATGATGTAGTATTCTCTTCTTATATAGTAATGTCACTCCAACAAACCATCTTATAAGGACTGAGTAATAAATTAGAGACACAGTTACTTGCGTTGAAAATTTTAAAAATTGGCAAAATTGAGGGTGTAAATAAAATCAAACTTAACTAAGTTGATGACACAAGTGTTCATTGCACCTTAATGGAATGCTTTCATTTAGGACCCTTAATTTTAATTGAAACATTAAGACTGGAGACGTATTTTTGAGAAGCTTAATTATACAAATTAATGCACTTTTTTTATGGGTATAGTGATTCTTTTTACATTTGATGTGCTTATACCTTATCATTTATCTTTGTAGTTAATAAACATTTAATTAACTTTATTATAACTTTATCAATAGTGTTTTCCAATGCAGACTATGAATTGGTGTCTCATAAGTTGCGCAATGGAATTGCCTGTCTTTTTTTATGTATATGTTGTTAAAATGTTGAAATTTTCATTGTATGATTATGTAGTTTAAAGATTAAAAGATAACCAACGATTGGTTGAATTTTCCAACTTTCCATATAGAGATCAAGATAGCGATTTGACAGTCTTGAAATATAATAAGTCTCGCAACTTTCTCTGTCAACAGCATTCACTTTAATTTATTTTTATGTATATTGAGTTAGACATTACATTCTCCATTTAATTTATTTCTCAAAAAACTTATCACATTCATTGTACATGTAACTCTATTACATATAGCCTCACTCACGTAACAATACATTGGATTGGAAACAAATTAAATGTCTCAAGGATGAAAAAGATAGGAAGCAATCTTACCCCAAAATGAAAGAGAAACCCAAAGGTGACCCTTATTTATGACCTCAATTCCACCTAACAATACCTTATCATTTCTACTTGTGTTAATCTTCATACTTCTTCAAAACAAGATTGCCTCAATTCAATTGGCATCTCAAAGTGATGATAGAGAGATGGCATTTTTGATGTATATCATTAGTAGACATGTGTGGGGACATTAAATTTGCAAATTTTTTTGATGAGTGGGCATGACTTGTTGTAATTGGGGAGTGAACCTTGTTAGTGAACACCATTCATATATTGAATAGACTTCCCTTTGACACTTCACCAAACACTCTTGCTCTTGCATCAACATCCCTTTTGCCTTTTCATTTCACCACCACAACAATTTTCTTGTAAAGTGTTTGCCCTAATATATAAATTAAATTATGCTTTTCAAAAAGTTGCATATGGGAAATCTCTCAAGATATTTACATGTCCCATTATTGCTAATCAATTGTGCTTGCATAAACTTTTGTTTGGGCCACAGCCGACTTAGTGGTATAAAATAGGCACTTGATTTGGGCCTACAAAACAACCATTCTCTGGCCTGATACAGTAATAATGGGCCAACTATATTTATGAACCTAATCCTAAACAGTTTCTAAACAGTTTAAAATTATGAAAATAAGTTACAAGAGCTATAAGCTATCAAAAAGTAAGTTTTTAAAACCTGAACTATTTTATCATAATCTTATAAGCAACAATCAATCTACAGAAACAATCATACTATGAATCGTTATTCCACAATATATACACTTTTTTGTTCATAGAATTCCAAACATAGATGAGTTATCTTCTCTACCAAACATGCTTTAAAATTTTATAGTATCTCATAAATATTATTCTCTCTTTAAGATATTATTCTTTATCTATATAATCTATCCTATTACCACATCTTATTAGAAGAATTTTATTGTAAAATAATTGGGAAGCCCAACATCTTACTCGAAGCACTGATTTAGAACAACCCAATACGCTCAATACTATAGTATTGGGCTTAAATCCACATATTAATATCCATATATAGAAAATCCATTTCCACAACCCGCCTTTGAACGGGTCGGATCCCAAAACGGGATCCCTCCACGAAGCAGCAACAAAATTTCAAATTTCAAACAAATCGACGGTTGCCATCCAGCTGTAAAATAAAAGAATAACAAAATTTAAAATTTTAAAATCGGAACCCTAGATTCGTAGTGCCCATATTTTTTGTATAAATTGCCTCCGTTTTCACCACAGATCGAAAACGGCCTTCACCTCCAGCGACGTCTTCGTATACGTTCTGGTGCTTCTCTCCCTTTAATCTCCTATCAACTTCCCTACACATTTCACACCAGATTCATCATGAGGGAGTGTATCTCGATCCACATTGGTCAGGCCGGTATCCAGGTTGGAAATGCTTGCTGGGAGCTCTATTGCCTCGAACACGGAATTCAGGTAAGATGCGATCTCATTTATCTCCTTCGTTTTACATTGTTTATATTCCGATTCGGTTATCTTTGTTGATCCATTGATTTACATCCGATCTAGCTGACCGAAATGTTTCTAATGTGAAATGGTGTTGTTCTGATCGTATTTAGTGATGGATTTGATCTATTTTATCAGATTCAAAGTGTTTTCTCTGTTATTTTGCGACATCCTTCATTTTTGTTGGAATTATTATTTCTGATAAATTTTTCTTGTCGATCTGGTTATATAGAATCGCGTTACATCAAATCGTGTTGGTTTTAATGATTGATCGTGTTTTAATAATATTTAGATCTGAATCTTGTCGGAATGATGCTAATATGCGAGTAGATTTTTATGAGCCAGCTGAATATTATAATTGTTTGTTACCATTTGATGGACATAATTATTTAATTTTCAAGTAAAAATTATTGAATCTTGTCTAAGAAGGAGGTGACGCCTTCAACACTTACTTAATCTATTGTAATTTTTTTATCTGAATCTCGTTGAAATGATTTATGCTAGTAGTCTTTTAGTGATCGAGCTGGATTTTATGATTTCATTTCACTTAATATTGAAATTTGTTACAGCCTGATGGACAGATGCCGGGTGACCACACTGTAGGCGGAGGTGATGACGCCTTCAACACCTTCTTCAGTGAGACCGGTGCTGGAAAGCACGTTCCTCGTGCTGTGTTTGTAGATCTTGAGCCTACCGTGATTGACGAGGTGCGCACTGGCACATACCGGCAGTTGTTCCACCCTGAGCAGCTTATCAGTGGGAAGGAAGATGCTGCTAACAACTTTGCCAGAGGCCATTACACCATTGGCAAAGAAATTGTGGATCTTTGCCTTGACAGGATCCGTAAGCTGGCTGACAACTGCACTGGATTGCAAGGATTCCTTGTCTTCCACGCTGTTGGTGGTGGAACCGGTTCTGGGCTTGGTTCTCTGTTGCTTGAGAGGCTCTCTGTCGACTATGGGAAAAAGTCGAAGCTGGGCTTCACCATCTACCCTTCCCCACAGGTCTCCACTGCTGTTGTTGAGCCTTACAACTCCGTGCTCTCCACTCATTCCCTTTTGGAGCACACAGATGTCGCCATCCTTCTTGACAATGAAGCTATCTATGACATTTGCCGCAAATCACTCGACATTGAGAGGCCCACTTACACCAATCTGAACAGGCTCATTTCTCAGGTACAGTTTCTTCAATTTTTAAATGTTTGTTTGCTGATCAATTGAATTGTGACTGATTGTATAATTTGATGAAATTTACAGGTTATCTCTTCATTGACTGCTTCCCTGAGATTTGATGGTGCTCTTAACGTGGATGTGAACGAGTTCCAGACCAACTTGGTGCCATACCCAAGAATCCACTTCATGCTTTCATCGTATGCCCCAGTCATTTCAGCTGAGAAAGCATACCACGAGCAGCTCTCTGTCGCTGAGATCACCAACACTGCGTTCGAGCCATCGTCTATGATGGTTAAGTGTGACCCGCGCCATGGAAAATACATGGCCTGCTGTCTGATGTACAGAGGTGATGTCGTCCCCAAGGATGTCAACGCAGCTGTGGCAACCATCAAGACCAAGAGGACCATCCAGTTCGTCGACTGGTGCCCCACTGGATTCAAGTGCGGTATCAACTACCAGCCGCCAACTGTTGTCCCTGGTGGCGACCTTGCCAAGGTGCAGAGGGCTGTTTGCATGATCTCCAACTCCACCAGCGTTGCAGAGGTGTTCTCGAGGATCGACCACAAGTTCGATCTGATGTATGCCAAGCGTGCTTTTGTCCACTGGTACGTGGGTGAGGGTATGGAGGAAGGAGAGTTCTCCGAAGCTAGGGAAGACTTGGCTGCCCTTGAGAAGGATTATGAGGAGGTTGGTGCAGAGTCTGCTGAAGGCGAAGATGATGAAGGCGAAGAGTATTAGATAAAGGTTGAAGGAAAAAGTCTTGAGCAATCAAATCAATGGTCTCATTGGTTAGATTCTCAAGCGTTATCATGCGTGTCGCTTATATTTCTGTTGAACTCCTCTTTTGCTATTCGGATCATTTGTTAATGACTCAAGTTTTCGGTGGTTAAACATGGTTTTTATTATACGCTATTTGGATATTGTGTTAAACATGGTATGTTATGAAGTTGAATCATCGCATGATTAGGTGTGCATCAATAGAGAACTGGATCAGTTACCTGTTAGTTAATCAATAAAGAGTTGAAACGTGGTATATACATACTCTAGGCTATGTATGTGGCGGTTATACATACGCACACAATTATGATTGATTGAACTGATACACAAATGGCACGTGCTCAATTTTTAAATATACTCTGAATTTTAAATTTATTAATTTTTTTTTGCTTTTTTACCAGTTCAAACTTAAGCGAAATGTAGTTTATATAGTCTTGAAGATAAATATTCATTTTTAAATTAGATTTGGTTGAGATGATAATGGTTTTTATTTTTATTTAGTACTCCTATTAAAGAATTATATTTTTTTAAAATTAGAAAAAATCAGAAAATATTGCAAATTTGTATTTATGGGCTATAAACGCTTGATTTATTCTGATAAATCTACAAACTGAAAGAAAAAGACTTGATACAGCAGCAGCAGCAGCAGTATTTTGTATTCTAATCTAAGCCCCTACCCTCTATTTACTTGAACTGTAGTCTATACTGTACATTATGGATACATAACTTTGATGCCGATCCCAACAAAACTGCAAAGCTTCCCCACCTTCACCAGTTCAGCTCTTGTGTCTTTTGAAATTGATTTCATGCGCCTTTTACCCCACACACACACACACACACAAAAAAAAAGAATATAAATGAATGAAACATACTTTATTTTGTTATATAAAGAAAATTAGGAGGTTGAAGAGTGAAATGGACTTGGGAGGCACCTGAAGTGAGAGGGAGGGATCCGAGAGGCGAAGCAGGTAACATATGCCTTGAAAAGAGGGGTGTGCCACAAAATCCATCTTCACCTAGGCGAGAATCCTCTGCTCTGAGCCTCAAAATCTGACTATGCGCCCTCACTTTCTTCCCAACCACCACCGTCGCCACCGTCCTCGGCTTCCGGCGCCGCCCCACCCCGAGCGCCTCCTTGGGCCTGTCTTCTTCCATCTCCACCACGAAGACCTTCTCCGCCCGCACAGGAAGTAGTCTACTTTTCCCAACTTCATTCATATTCATTCAAGTCCCCAAGAATTGAACATGAGAATGAATGATGAATGCATGGAATTGTGATTTATATAAAGGACGATGGGGAGGAGTGCGGTACACTTAGCGAGGCGGATAGAGGTTCCATATGAGATACGCTCTTTGGATGTGAGAGATGGGAGGTGGGCACGTGTGCTAATGTCAGAGAGAGGATGGCTGGATGGATGACACCTTGGGATTTGGACGGCTGGGATTCAAATGGGACTGGTCGTTTCGGTGGGTGTAGTGTAGGGTTATTTGGTGCTACGCCACGTCGACCTACTCTCAATACACACGCTCACGCCACTCCAATTCAACATTTTTTTTTACCAGAAAAATATAATATTATCAAATATACCCGAATACGTGTGCGATATTTGATTAGGACTTGTCGGACTCTAATTTTACACCCCCTTCCAATTTAAAATCTGACACCAATATTGTGGATTGTAAGGCTTATTTATTTAAATTAGAAAACAAAATTAGACTTTAAGTTAAAGGTGCACTAAAATACAAACGAGATACAAAATTACTATATTTTATAATTGATAAAGTAATAGAGATCTAGGATAAAGAAAGTTAAAGTAGTATTAATGAATAATGAGATTATTATTATTATTATTAACACTACTTTAACTTTCTTTATCCTCGATCTCTATTACTTTACCAATTATAAAATATAGTACTTTTGTCATTACTGTAAGCACACATTCTAAACAAATTCTACACCACCAAAATAATATAGTAGTGATGATAAAATGCAGTTTAGTTTGATAAAATGTTCAATTCCATCAAATAATTGAAGTAAAAAATTACTACTACATCTATTCATGAAAAATAGGAACGTGGTAGCCGTCCACTACCTCACAAGGGTAAATTAGTAATTCTGTTTTATTTCATCTCAATTATTCCTCACCATTTCGCCGCCTCATCCAATGGCTTCTCAATCTGCGGATTCAGCTGATGATCACCTCAAATCTCCCTCAAGGTTTGTATTGTTTCTATTCCACCATTTAATAGCGTTTTTATTTGCCTATATTTGACCTTGCAAATGGAAATTCGACGGTATTTCGTTCGGTTAATTATAGCTTCAATTCAGATTTTTTTGTATACCGCTTGCCTATAATTCACATGATGGAGAAATGCTTTTGTATTATCAATCATTGAATTTGCAGCAGTGTGATTAAGATGAATCCTTGTGTCATTTATCGAACTACTGTAGTGTAACTTGTGCTTTAAATTCCATTGCCGTTTCTCAGTAAAAAAAATGTTGGAAAAGTTCCACGGAAAATTCACAAAGCTGCGAGGGAGAAGCTGAAACGCGCCAGCATGAATGGATTATTCTCGGATTTGGGGAAGACACTTGGTATATCTGGTAATCTAAGTTTGTATTAACCTCAAATTCAGTTTTAATAGCAGTTTGTGTGATGTTAGTTTGAGGATTGTTATTGCAATTCAGATGTAGATCATCAGAACAGCGGCAAGGCATCTATGCTGAGAGAGACGATCCGTCTCCTCGGCGAATTGGTTGCTCAGATGGACAGCCTGAAAAAGGAGAATGCAACTCTCTTATCTGAATATAATTATGTAAGATCTTGACTGATGCATTTTTTAGATTTATCCTTATTTGTTTGTAAATAAACATGACTGATTCACATTCTTAGAATTGTGTTTCCTACTTTGTTAATTGAATTAACATGATTGATTTACAAAATTTGGTGTCATTCGATTCTTGGAATACTGTCTGAGCAATCATGGTGTGTGAACTGTGATGTCAGATCACAGCTGAGAAGAACGAGCTCGTTGAGGAAGCTAGTGGTTTAGATGCGCAAGTGAAGGGGCTAAAGAGAGAAATAGACGAGAGGGCTATCTGTTCAAACGCACACGTGTCTCAACCATCGACAACACAGTTACCCGAAGGCCATGTTGCAATGCCACTCATCGGGCATGCCTCAGAGGCGGCAGCCCCTGTCGTTGGTCCTGTGCTGGTCGTGCCATTGCATCACGAGCCACAACTCCAAGGCTTCCCTAACCCCTTCCCAGGTATGGATGGGCCTAAGGTTCCCTCTGGTGTGAGCAAACCGCGTCCCCGTTACCCTTCGTCGTCTGATTCATGGCCTTCTCATATTCTCACCAAGTAGTGTAAGAGTAGAATGGAATGGTTGAAGATGTTTGAAAGTTAGTCAGGCAGCTTTATTGCTGAAATGAGGATCAAATGGAGCATTTTGATGTTCGAGTTAGAATTCGATTTTCTTTGTATATTGGTTAGTACTATATTAGTAAAGGGATGCAAATCTTGTAGGGAACTGTCGTTTATTCTGTAAATTGTTTCTACTTTGATAAAAGTTGTGATAAAAACCATAGTATAAGGGGATAAAAAATGAGATAAAAAGCAAAATTATACATACACGTGGAAGAGAGAGAGGTAGGAAGAGATAGAAGAGACGTCGATGGCACATAGAAAAGATGAAGACAGACAAAGTATTGTTTCACATAGATACGAGACGAATATTTATTAAGATAGTGAGACTAATAAACTTATAATAACAATATAAAATTGGCACCATTGAGAGCGTTTGTAGTACTATTATATATTTACAAATAGGGAGTAGAGTACTAATGGAAATAATATATTTGAATTTAGTTCCAACACTGTCATAACAATACTCTCTAGACCTTGCTAATTCCATGTTTTTAATTTGTGACATTGGCACATTGCGAAATTGAGTGTAATTTTTTTACAACACATCCAAAGCACGAGATAAAAGATAAATTTACATATGTAATTATAAATAAAGAAATAATTTGGCTATAGTTTTTGGTCACTTTACAGTTTCATTTAATTATTGTAAACAGAATCCCAGGGGCGTAATTGGCAATATCAATATGCAACCAAATTACAATTAATTAGCCATTATTTAATTCAAGAGCAAAACCCTAATAAAACAAGTCCGAGTCTTTTCATTGCGGCAAGAAAACCCCGAACTTCCGCGGCCGGCCACCTTCCCCACCGCCTCACGCTGGCAGTCTCGAAGTTCAAGCCATCTCGCGGCAAATCATGTCAGCGAAATGGCGTGCCATACAGCACCGCCACAAATACACTTACAGCGCGGTGCTGTTCCCGCCACACTTCACTGAGGCATTGAATCAAACACCTGATCGGTCCGCCTTCTTCTCCGAACTCAAGCACCTGATTTCACTCAACTCCACCTATGCCCAGCTCGAACACGTCAAGAAAGTCGCTGCAGCGTTTTCCACTCTGCTGTCCGTCCCAAACGCCGACGAAAACGCAGTTTCCTCTGCGGTGAAGTTGTATTTGGAGATTCTCTTCCTGGAGAACTCGTTGCCGTTGCATAGGACATTAGCTTCTGCTCTGGCCAAGTGCAAGTACCACCGGAATTTGATCGAGGATTGCTTCCTGCTGCTCTGCGAAGAGTATGGCGGTGGGAGAAATGCTAGCAATGGTTCAAGATTCTGTGTTTCAAGAGCAGCGTTGTCGATGATGGGCACACCCAAATTGGGGTATGTGGTTGAAGTGGTGGAGCAATGCGCTATTTTGGTGGCTTTGGATGTGATTTCTGGATTGCAGAGCATTGTTAAAGAAACGGATGAGCTATCTCGGCCTTCTCCGATTGTAATGGAGCAATGCCAGGAGGCACTCTCGTGTATGTACTACCTGCTTCAGCGCTTTCCCGAAAAGTTCTATGACAGTTTGAGTGATCAGAGTGTGATGGCGATGGCTTTTTCGAGTGTTTTGAGCATATTGAAGTCGGCAGCATTTTCTAGGGACTGCTTTGTGGCAGCTGGAGTGTGTTTCTGTGCAGCCTTGCAGGTGTGCTTGAGTCCCGATGATCTTGGTGTGTTTGTAATGCATGGTATATTTAGTCAGCCTGGTGTTCGAAATCTTGATATCAGCCTTGATGCTGTGGTAGAGAAAATTCCATTTAAGGGTAATTTGGTTAATGAGATACTTAGTGTTTCAACTCTTAGTAGACTTTGCTTGATAAGAGGAATACTGACCGCAGTTTCAAGAACAGTTCTTGACACACATTACATTGTGGCAAGCGAGGGCTGTGTAGAATCTGGTGCCGGTGCTTCCACGGTCAAGACAATACTTTATGATGCTATTTTGCCTGAATTATGTTTCTATGCTGAAAATCCTAGAGATAGTCATTCTAATTTTCATGCATTAACCGTGATGCAAATATGTCTGCAGCAGATAAAAACATTACTATTAGGTGATAGTAATGGAAACGCGGATAATTATGATCCGATACCTGAGGAGATGGGGGCAAGGATATTAAAGACAGTGTGGAATAATTTGGAAGACCCTCTAAGTCAAACTGTAAAACAAGTTCATCTTATTTTTGATCTCTACTTAGACATCCAATCAAGCCTTCATTGGGCGGATGGTAGTGAAAATATTAAGATGTTCTTGAGGAAGATTGCTTCTGATCTTCTCTGTCTAGGGCCACGTTGCAAGGGAAGATATGTTCCTTTAGCCTCCCTGACCAGGAGGTTGGGTGGTAAAGCTATTCTAGTAATGAATCCAGATTTGCTGTTCGAAACTGCAAATGCATACATTGATGATGATGTTTGCTGTGCTTCCACAACATTTCTCAAGTGTTTACTTGAGTGTTTAAGAGATGAATATTGGAGCAGTGATGGTGTTGAAAATGGGTATACAAAATATAGACGTCTCTGCTTGTTGCCATTTTTACAAGGACTTGCTTTTGGCGTCGCCAAGCTGCGCTCCAACTTGAATACTTATGCATTGCCAGCTCTACTTGACCTTGATTTGGACAGCATATTCTCTATGCTCGCATTAATAGGGATTGAAGGGGATGCTAGCTCCCTAGGGCTTAACGGGGATGACGGCTTCTTATCTGCCTCCGCAGATGTCAGTTCTACAGATATAACTTTAGGACTTGAACAACGAATTGCAGTTTTGGTATCTTTACTCAAGGTATCTCGTGGACTTGCACTTATAGAAGGAGACATTGATTGGTATGACTATTCAGCACTATCCCGTGAAGGTGCACTACTTGATATGGAGAATAGTAATTTACACTGTGTTGTTTTAGTGAAGGGCATAGAGGTTAAAATCCCAGTCAAATGGCTCGTATTAGCTTTGACTCATATAGATGAGTCACTTCGCATGGATGCAGCCGAAACTCTATTCTTAAACCCAAAGACGGCCAGTCTGCCTTCACCTTTGGAACTTAGCCTGATAAGAAGAGCTATACCTCTGAACATGAGATGTTGCTCTACTGCTTTTCAAATGAAGTGGAACAGCTTGTTCAGAAAGTTCTTTTCTCGTGTCCGAACAGCATTGGAGAGACAGATTAAGCTTGGAGCATGGAAGCCTCTTCCTCCTGGGAGTCCAAAAGGAGAGGGTTTATTTATAGGAGCTGAGGAAACCAGAATACACAGGGCGGATTATCTTTTTAATTTTATAAAGTGGTTTAGTCGATTTTTATTCTTTTCCTGCTATCCTTCTGCTCCATATGAGAGAAAGACAATGGCTATGGAGCTCATACTGATAATGTCGAATGTTTGGCCTGTTGTTCCAACTTTGCATGGAAATGAGGATGGATTTTGTTTAACAAACAATCTGTATCCGTACAGGAAAGGTTATACATCACCTGATTCAACCTTGCTGCTTGTTGGGTCGATTGTTGATAGTTGGGATAGATTGAGAGAGTGTTCACTTCAAATTTTACTTTATTTTCCTACTCCACTTCCTGGCATTTGTAGTCCCGAATCTGTCCGCCAGGCAGTTATATGGGCCAAAAAGCTGATCTGCAGTCCACGTGTACGTGAAAGTGATGCTGGAGCTCTGACTCTACGGCTTCTTTTCAGGAAGTACGTGTTAGATCTAAGCTGGATTGTCCAGCCATCGTCTAATGTTGTCTCATTATGTTCGGAGGCTGAACGGTCAAATGAGGAATATCAAATTTGCACATCCAGCTCTCCTGTTGTAAGTTATATGACATCACTTATTGATTGGTTGCTTGCTGCTGCGGAAGATGCTGAGAAAAATCTTTCAGAAGCATGCAAGAATAGTTTTGTTCATGGTATATTACTCGCCCTTCGCTACACATTTGAGGAACTGGATTGGAATTCCAATGTATTTCAGAATAGGAATGCTGAAATGAAGCATTTATTCGAAAGACTCTTGGAGTTGGTCATGAGAATAACTACCTTGGCCCTTTGGGTAGTCTCAGCTGATGCTTGGCACTTACCTGAGGACATGGAAGAAATGATGGATGACGAGGCATTGACTCTGGATATTCCTGACGAGATTGATTCATCTGCCTCAGATTCTCAGATTGAGGTCAACGTTGAAAAAACGGCAGAGGAAGAGGAGATTAAGCCCTCTGAACAGATTGTTATGGTTGGTTGCTGGCTTGCAATGAAAGAGGTAATCTCAACATTAATAATTTCAATTATATTTCGCACAACTGTGAAAATGGTGAATATCAATAGAACTCACCGAGTATAGTTGCTAGCATTGATAACATTTTACTAATTATTTCCAACTTATTTCTAGGTGAGCCTTCTCCTTGGCACGGTAATTAGAAAAATTCCTTTACCCACTTCAGATGAAATGAGGAAATCAATCTCTAATGCTACTGATGAGTCCATTCTGCCATCTGATGCACTGCTTGATATACAACAACTAGAGACAATTGGCAACCATTTCTTGGAAGTCCTTCTCAAAATGAAACATAATGGTGCCATTGATAAGACAAGGGCTGGGTTCACAGCTCTTTGTAACCGCCTGCTTTGCTCTAACGACCCTAGGTAATGTGTTGAAGTTCTTTTATCCACTGATGAAAAGGAGTGTGTTCATATCATAATTTGTTATTTCCATGTATTTGAATGCTCATTTTTGTTCTTACAATGCTTCCTGTTTGGATTCTCCTGGTCTTTCTCTCTTTATTTCTAAAGAGTACCGATAATTATATATTACTCCTTGCTTGTGTGCACATAGCTAACCAATTCAATAGGGCCACTGATAAGTGATACCTCAAGTATATGTTCAAAGGTGGCGTTTGATCCACTTATACAAATTACTTGGAGACTCTGAATGGAAGTAACATGTTTGATTTTACTGCTGCTTCATGTGCAGGCTATGTCAATTGACAGAGTCTTGGATGGAGCGATTGATGGAAAGAACTGCGGCTAAGGGACAAACAGTGGATGACCTCTTAAGAAGAAGTGCGGGTATACCTGCAGCATTCATTGCCTTTTTTCTCTCGGAGCCTGAGGGAGCACCAAAGAGACTACTACCAAGGGCACTACGGTGGCTATTAGATGTAGTTACGAACTCTTTAGCCGATCAACTAAAAGCAAGCAGCATATATAGTGACTCTTGCAATGGGTCCTTGTCCAAGTCTAGGCAGGCAAATGGCAGCCCTCCAGCTTCTGTTACAAATGGTTATGTAGAAATATCAAAGTTTCGGGATGAGGGTGTTGTTCCCACTGTGCATGCTTTCAATGTTCTTAGGGCAACTTTCAATGACACAAACCTGGCAACTGATACATCAGGTTTTTCTGCGGAGGCATTGATAATCTCAATACGTTCCTTTTCTTCTCCATATTGGGAGGTTCGCAACAGTGCTTGTCTTTCATATACTGCTTTGGTACGTCGGATGATTGGATTTCTTAATGTACAAAAAAGAGATTCTGCGAGGCGAGCTATAACTGGGCTTGAGTTTTTTCACAGGTAAGATTCTTTAATCACAATTGTTATTTTGTAATTCTCTTTTACTCCATTTGTTAGGAGTGGGTGAATGTGTAGTAACTGCTACACCTGGTAATATTGTTTTCTGACTGGGTCTTACATAACTCCAATTATTGATACTCCAATGTGTGTTAATCAAAAATCCAATCAATTATACGTGACCCATAAAAATTGTTAATTGGTCCTTCCTCTATGTTTATTCCTTCCAAATATTTGATCATACTTTTTTCTATTTTCATCTTTTAGAATATGGTTTATGTTATTTGACTTATTCTTCGCCTTCCACTGTAGGTACCCCAAATTGCATTCGTTCTTTCTCAATGAACTGAATGTAGCTACTGAATCACTTTCAGAAGGCTCTTCAGATGAGTTGGGATCCAACATGAAAAATAATGTACACCCAAGCTTATGTCCAATGCTGATATTTTTGTCTCGGCTCAAACCTTCTCCGATTTCGAGTGAAACAGGAGATAGTTTGGAACCTTTTCTTTTAATGCCATTCATCAGGAGGTGTTCATTCCAAAGCAACCTCCGGATTCGTGTACTTGCAGCTAGAGCTTTAACAGGTCTAGTATCCAACGAGAAATTGCATATTGTGTTGCTTACAATTGCTTCGGAGCTGCCTCATGAGAGAAGCCACAGTTCATCCAGTAATGGGGCATCCTGTTCTTTCAATTCGATTCACGGAATGTTATTGCAGCTGAATGCTCTGATTGATACCAATTGTAGAAACTTATCTGATCCCTCTAAAAGAGATACTCTTCTGCACGAATTGATTCAAATCTTAGCAACACGATCATGGATTGCAAGACCAAGACAGTGTCCCTCTCCTGTGCTTAACGGCTGCATGGTAAAGCTACTCGACAATATGCTCAGTATTGCAGGAACCTGTGAAGCGAGCAAAAGTGCTGATACTATTTGGAACCTCCTCTGGGAGTTATCTTCAGAATGTTTAGATTTGGAACCTGCTGGTTGCCCGTTGTACTTTGATCCAACTATTCCAGAACTCCGCAAACAAGCTGCAACGTCCTACTTCAATTGTATTTTTGCTACATCTAAAGATATTGCTGAAGATGAAATTGTGGACGGAATGGCTTCCTCCACACCTGCTACTAGTTTGATGAGAGCAGTTGGAAACGAGGCTGTCTATAGCAGATTTCAAGAAAGGCTCGTTCGCTCCATGTCGGATGCATCATATGAAGTGCGAATTGCCTCGTTGAAGTGGCTTTTCTTGTTCCTGAAGAGAGGGAAATGTACAGGTAATACTTGCCGGGATCAGTTCTACTGCAAGACTCTGAAAATGTGCCTGACTAATATCAATCTTCAAGATACGCTCGTGAAGCTTCTTACTTCAGAGAGACATCATAGATGCGTGCAATATCTTCTCAAAAATCTTTACACCTGGAACTCACTTAAATTTGAAGACAACCACCCGAGCCCAGAACCAAGATTCATTTGTGATATGGACCGCTGTTCAGTATTCAAGTTATGGAACAATTTAGTTTCCTTGTTCAAGATTACAAGGCATGCGAAGACTCGACAAGCACTCATCTGCTGCTTGGGAGTGTGTGCAAAGAGAATTTCCACCTTATGTATGAGCTTCATCTCTTCTGAAGTAGAGATGGAGACTGATCCAAGCAGAGCATTTTCTGATTTCTATGATGCATTGAGTTATTTTGTGGAGCTGATTGAACAAAACAGTGATGCTTCAGAGCCCGTTACCATGAGAAAGGCCGCTGCAGAGTCAATGATAGCTTCTGAAATGCTGAGTCATGCTGCGCCCCTCGGATCTTTGATCTACAACAATCCAATCTCTAATGGGGACATCTCTTCTCGTTTCAAACAGGAAGAGGCCATCAAAATGTACGGTCGCAGAGTTCTCAATCTATGGCTGGCATGCATAAGGCTTCTGGAGGATGAAGACGTCGGCCTCAGAAAAAAACTTGCTTTGGACGTGCAGAAGTCTTTCCCCTCTGGAGAGCCAACTGAAGTCTTCGAACCTGCTGTAGGCACGAGCCAAGTAGAGAAAGTGATTGAATCATGCTTCGAGCATCTCTCAACAGTCTTTGGCCACTGGATCGATTATATGGACTATCTATGCTGCTGGGTTATGAACATCGCAAACCACACAAACTATGTCTCATCGGGTGGAGACCTTGTGAGGCAGGTCTTTGACAAGGAGATCGACAACCATCATGAAGAGAAGCTCCTAATCTGCCAGCTATGCTGCTCGCATCTGGAAAGGATTCCAGTTTCAAAGATGAGCGGGGCGAGGGATCTTCTGCAGAAATGGAGAAGCAGATTCTTCGAACAGATGATGGCGTTCATACACGATCATGTCGGAAGAAGGCAATGTGATGATTGGATCGGCGGAGCTGGCAATCACAAAGACACATTTCTACCACTCTATGCTAATTTGTCAGCATTTTATGCTCTGTCAAACTGCCTCTTGGAAGAAGAAGATGAAAGCAGTCGCCAACGTATGCTCGGGGACGTTTCTGCACTCGAAGAGGCGATGGCGCCTTTCCTGTGCAACCCTTTGATTTCGAACCTTTATTTGGTAGTTGTCAAGTCCCATGAGAAGTATTTGGGTGAAAAAGCAGAAAACTTGAACCAGAAATGGAGAGAGAATGATACCCTTTGGGGTGAATTCAATCCTTATTTTTTATTATGATCATGGAAAGCATTACTATATTTTTGTAACATCTTCTAATGACAGTTTTTCTTTTTGTCTTCATCAATAAAAGGTTTGACAATTAATCCCTCCATAGAAATAATAACTACAGAAAACAAACCAAGAGAAAAAAAGTCGCTGCTTGAAATAGCGACTCTATCTCTATACTGAAATTGTGTTCATCTTCAACTGCGACGGCAACCACTCAAAAAAAGCAAAGCAGACTCCATTTCCAATTCGATTCTCTCTTTGTTTCTTCAATTAATCAAAAGCAAAATGCAAGCAATAATCATATGCAGCACTTCAGCAATTCCGCCTCTCAAATCTCACACATTTATCTCCACTATGATCTCTAGCAAATACCTCCCCTTTCTCGGCCGCCGCAAGCTCTGTTGCGACGTCGTATCTCGTCTTCCCGTTCCTCCTGCTCCACGGTAAAGTTTCACATTTACTTAATTGATCAATTTTTTCAATTCTACCTTTCTTAAAATCAGTGATTTCTTGCAGAGGCGACGGCAAAAACCACCTTGAAGTCGTCGATCAAAATTTCATGCCGGAGAATTTCCCCCAATCAACGCGCCGCACCTTATTTACCCGTTTATTGATGTGCTTTAGCTATGGCTATCTTCTTTCTTCGAGGTACTGTCCAGGTTTGTACCTATCATTTCCCATTTATAAATGTGTATTATTTTTTCAAGACTCGGTTTTTATTTTTATGGTGGATTTGGATAAGGCTTCAAATGCACATTGGTAAACACTAATCAAGCATTATGTTTTAGATGCTAAATGGAGTACTATTAATATAGGGATTTGTATGTTACAGAAGCATGTGCATTGGGAGATCCATCAGTGACAGTTGAACAAGTGACACCTTCTATTTTTCCTGCTGGGGCACTTTTCCCATCCGAGGTTGATTTTTAATTGATGGCTCAGTTCTATTTGATGCGTTTTTTCACTAAGTTTATTTTGTCTTTCTAATTATCTATTTGCATATTTTGAAACTTCCCATGGCAGGTGAATTGATGTGTGTATACTTGGCAGGAAAGAATTGTCAAACTGTTTGAGAAGAATACCTATTCTGTTGTCAACATATTTGATGTAACTTTGCGGCCGCAGCTTAACATCACTGGCATGGTTGAGGTGAGACTTTTTTTTGTCTATGATATACCTAAACATTTGTGCACAGCTACATCAGGAAATGGTTTAGGAGTTGTGAATATATCCTTTGTAACAGAGAAAGTCGTTGTGAATGTCCAGATTCCCGAGGGAAATGGTTCTGGAGTTGTCTGGGATGATCAGGGTCATATTGTGACAAATTATCATGGTAAGCATGTTTGTTGCTCAAACAAGTTATTTGATAGTATAATGTTTACATTTTGGTCAAGCTACAGTGAAACTCATCTGGTGGAGTATGATTGGAATTTTGTTGTTTCGTAAATGTCACTATGGCCAAGAGTATAATGGAAACAAATCGCTGCACTTTTGATCAAATATCTCATCCTTGATCTAATTAGCTCCATGTGTATGTATTGAATTGACAGTCTCTTTTTTTTCATTGGCTAGTTATAGGAAATTCTCTTTCAAGAAATCCTAGCAGAGGCCAAGTTGTAGCTCGTGTTAATATACTTGCTTCGGAAGGGTAAACTTAAAACAGTCTCCCTCCTTGGACTACTATACACAGCTGTTCCACTTTGCATGTGGTACTCTTAGCCAATGCCTTTTCCCTTTCAAATTGTCTCTCTTGCTGATTTGCCCTTGTTCTGTTTCCTTTTCTTCATTTTCTTTTCATGAAGGATACAGAAGAACTTTGAGGGTAAGTTAGTCGGTGCTGATCGTGCAAAGGACCTTGCTATACTGAAGGTTAATCCACTACCTATCTATTCTACTTTCTTGGACTGATCTCACTGTAATTTACTACTTCAAGTAACTTGGAATTTTGACTCCAGTTAATGTGATTCATCATAAAAAACCTGCAATTATGTACAATTATATGTTTCTTATGAGCACATTCTAGCAAAACTGACCTTCTGCAATAGTTATGATTATGAGTTGATATGAAGCAAAAATTAGCTGTTTTGCATATGTAATGATACTCCGTTTTCGTACCAGGTTGAAGCCCCAAAGGAGCTGTTGAGGCCTATTAATGTTGGTTCGTCTCTGTCTCTTAAAGTGGGTCAGCAGTGCTTAGCAATTGGAAATCCGTTTGGCTTTGACCACACACTCACTGCTGGCGTCATTAGTGGCTTGAACAGAGACATAAACAGTCAAACTGGTGTTACAATAGGTGGAGGTATCCAAACTGACGCTGCTATCAATCCTGGAAACAGGTTCTTGATTATGGGATCTCACTAGATGTTTGGTCTCAGCATAAAAGTGTTTCCTTTAGGAATCGATCTTGTATTTTTCGTGATGTGCAGCGGTGGTCCCTTATTGGACTCTAAAGGAAATTTGATTGGGATCAACACCGCAATATTTACTCAGACAGGTTTGTTCAATCCACTCTCTCTCTCTCTCCAAACATTTTTGAGATCTGAAGGAAGGGGAGTTGAGACACCGTATGTGTTCCATTACTCTTGGAATGTGGATAAATGCTATCTAGTTAATTCATTTTTTAATGCGACACAATAGGTACATCCGCTGGTGTTGGATTCGCGATCCCTTCGTCAACTGTGGTAAAGATAGTTCCTCAGCTGATCCAGTTTGGCAAAGTATGTGTTTACTTTTTAGGTTCTGGAATTCAATTTAGTTTCTTAATAAGGGTCTGACACTCCCATTTATGGACAAACTTCAGTCTAGTTATAATATAATCCACGCATGTCAGGTTGTTCGAGCTGGTTTGAATGTTGAAATTGCCCCTGATCTTATTGCGAGCCAACTCAATGTTAGAAAGGGAGCTTTAATTTTGCAGGTGCTTTTTATTTTCCCCAATCCTGTCAATCCTTGCTCCAGTGGTGCTAATCTTTTGATCCCAGCCAAGAGGGAATCAATCTTATTATCGTTTCTGCAACGCTGTAGGTTCCCAAAGATAGTTTAGCAGCTAAGGCTGGGCTTCTACCAACCACAAGGGGCTTTGCTGGTAATATAGTGCTTGGTGACATAATCGTGGCTGTGAATGACAAACCCGTAAGCCCCTTCTTTACTGCTTAGGACATCACCTCTATGCTATGTTACTTCTTGCATTCATTTTCTAACAAAAGCAACTTATACTATCAGTATTCGAAACTCGTGTTCCCTAAATTCTTGAGCTGATTCGGTGTTGTATGATTTGGGTGCAGATAAAGAACAGGGGAGAGTTATACAAGACATTGGATGAGTATAATATAGGAGAGAAAGTAGTGTTCAGAATCCAGAGGGGCAATGACAATTTGGAGGTGCCATTTGTTTTAGAGGAAACTAAGGCATGATTTGGCCTGCAGCAAGCCATTGTTGGTGGAGTTGATCATTCTTTTTCATTTTTTGTGTTTTTTTCCCTAATTTTCTACAGTATAGTATGATTTGATAGAGACATATTTCTTGCTATATATTTACACTTCCTTGAGCAGTTAAACAATCTCTGTCTTCAATCAAGAAAATGACTCTACAAATTGGATTGCTAGGATGTCATGTTAAACGACAAATTTGGGGTAAATGTGAAATGAAATAAAGATTTATGATGCTGTTCACATTATATATGAGTTGCATCTTTTCATTTTCTTAATAATGATTAAAAATGAGTCTAAACAAAGATTGATTATATGACACTGACTAATTAGGGACAGGTGATACAGACTAATTAGTGACTAAGGAAAATGATTTAGAGACTGCCATAATAGGGCTTAAATAGTAATTTTATTTTACATTTAATTTAATGTTAAGTTTGGATTTTGTAAATATACTTTCCTACCCCTAAATTACCGTTACATTCATTTCAATTACGGCTGGTTGAATTTGCTTAAATGAATGTCTAACATCTAATTATTCTATTTCATTGTTTTTCTTCTTATTCAATTATTCCATCAACAAATATAGTTTTCTCTTAATTACTAAATTCTAGTTTTTCTATAACAATAAAAAACTCACTATATTATTTTATTAAACAATTCAAATTTCAATAGCAAAAATGTTTTATTTTTTCTTATTTATTTTGCATTTTAAGACAATGATTTCATTGTTACAATATTGATAAAATGTTTTAGAGCATTTAACCAAAAAATAAACTACGAAAGAATAACAATAAAGATAAAGAAAAAACTAAAAGTTGATGTAAAATGATTAAATAAAAAATAGATAGTAATTTTTATTTGCATGAAGTTTTGTTCACACGAATTGTAACTTTTTATTAATTTGAACAGTTAACTTTTTTTTATTAAAACACTAACTTTATTAAAAAAAGAACATTTTTAGCAAAAAAAAATAAGTAACTTTGTTTCACAACTTCTATTAACAAAATCAATACTTACTTTTTGCTCCTTAGAACAAAATTATTTATCTATAAGAATAATAAATTTTATTTACAAAATAGTAGTACTAACTTTTATTTGCAATAAAAATAACTTTTGTTCGCAAAACATTAACTTTTATCCCCAAAAATAATACTCCTAATCTTTATTCGATGATGAAATGCAGTTGAGTAAGTAACAAGCTTCTTGTCTATTCAATAGATCAAAGAGTTTGAGTCATCACATGTAAAATAGAAAACTATTATTGATCCTTTAAAAGTAATAAATTTTATTGATTATAATAATATAATTTTTATTCATAAAACCAATAACTATTCTTGAAAATAACAATAGTACTATTTATTTTTTAAAGATAATAAATTTTGTTAATAGAAAGAATAACTTTTATTAAAATAATATTAATAACTTCCATTCACAAGATTTATAAATTTTATTAATAAACTAGTAACTTTATTGTAAGAACAATCATTTTCAATTTTATATATTTTTAAAAATCATATGCATATTTTATCATAAAATTAAATAGTATATACAAAAATACTCTAACTAAAACTATAAATACTCTAATTAAGACTTTAAGTACTTTGATTAAAACTATGAATACAATAAATATGAGCATAATAAGCATGTTTTAATTGAATTATGGCTAAATGACATAAGGGTTATATTGTCCATATTGAAATTAACTTTATGGCAAAAGGACATAAGGATATTATGGCATAGAGACATTATCACTACCCAGTGACTAATTATGTGTATTTGAATAGGAGTATTATTATACTAGTACTAGTATTTATTTTCCACTATACGTTTAAATAAGATCTTTTTTTGTAATATCATAATGGTCATATAACCTTAATAACTCGATTTGTGTGAAAGAGAGAATTGTATGATAGCACGTATACATATTGACAAAGAGAATTTTTTAATTTTCCACATTTTGTTTTTTTAGGGCAATCAAATTGTTTCATTGTCAATACGTATTCGAAATCAAATTTAGAAATCAAAGGGCATTTGTTTCCAAGATCCCATCAGTTAATACTATATGATTAACTCCTTACTATTATTAATTAGATCCTAAATTGCCTCAAATCCAATCAACTAATCAGGTCCGCCAAAGCCACTTTTATTTTATTTTTTAGAATTTATCCAATGTCATTATTTAACATTGAATTTGGCTTATTTCCAATTGTCAACTTCCATCTCAATTTTTTAAATATTTTTCTCAAATTAACTATGTATCAATCTTTCACATTAGAGTGCTCATCGTGCTAATCAATGACTTGCAGATTCAAACATGATTTGCTCGAGTTTAAAACTCAAACTCGAATTCTTGTTTAGAAGAATCCAGTTTCAAATCTTGAATTTCTAACTTAAAAATACAAACTGTTAAATTAATCTTGACTGAACTCAATTGGTAAGACGTTTCATCTCTAACTGTTCCAACCGTGAGGTATATTCAAACAAATTTGAATGCATAATAAAATAGTAAGGGGTGAAAATCGAAATACACATAAATGGAGGAGGTGGATGTAACTTAGGTTGTAAGAATTTGACCGATTCTTAGTTAGTTTGTACGCATGAATTGGGAAGGCCAAGGCAACAGCCCCCACAAATTGTAAGAACAGACAAAGATGTAGTTTTAAATATTTGCAAACGAGGACAATACTTATAATTTGGATCTATTATTACACAAACGAGCAAATGCTGCCAAACTACAAAGTTTGTGATCAAAGTGTCAACTTTTTTACTGTTTTAGCATTTGACAAAGTATGAGTTCCAATTAGTTACATTAGAAAATTTTGTAAAAAATGACTAAAATTAAAATGGTCCTTTCATTTTAGAAATACAAATTAGGCCCTTAAATTCGTTTTTTGTATAGCCTCGTCAAATTTCATAAATATCGCTTTTAAAATCCAATCAAACATCAATGCCCCACAAAGTAGATTCTGCCTAAAAATATTCTAGCATTACATAAGATTCCACTTTTAGTCAAGCAGTCAACACTAGTAGCTCAACTGCTTATTTCTTGAAGTTCGGTAAGCAATCTAATGATGGTTATTTCCCATTATAGGCAATACATGATACCACTTAGGCAATAGTTAATGCTGTTTGTTTAACTATAATCAGCAAGTCTATATATTATTTGTTTTTTTTTACTTTAGTAAAAATTTAATGAAATGCGAGTTCTATTTTTGTATATTAAGTTTATAATGAAATGGTGAGTTAAGTGAATTAGTGAAATGTAGAGTCAAACTACTTTAGTAAAAGTGAAAATGAATTTTACATTGGCAGACATATCAAAATAATAAAAGTGGCTCCTATTCGGACAGATGGTAAGTGTCGTGATTACAAATAAAACAAGGCAAAATATGAATATGACAAGAAAGGTAAATACTCATATCTTGCTCAATGAAACCCTTGAAAACGTAATGCGATTGCCCATGCAAATCTCTAAATGCCCTAAATGATGAAGTAAAATTAAAGGAATCTCCACATCGAGTTCGAGAAATCCAAGTGACAAGTCACGTGCTCACGTCTTGGATAAAAGAATGATGCAAGGAATAGAATAGAAGCTCAATTTTGTATAGATCCAATGATATCATCAAACCATTTTTTAATACTCTCTCTGTCCCCAAAGAATATGCACTTTGAATTCAACACGTGTTTTAATATAAAATTAGAAAAGTAAGAGAGAGATAGACAGAAAAAGTAATTAAAGTTATGTTAGTGGAGAATGAGTCCCACTCATTAGATTGAAAAAAGTTTCTAAAATTGGAAAATGTATATCCTTATGTGACGGATGGAGTATATTCATTCAATTCTTGCAATGTCTATAACTACATGTATGCATGTGAACCAAGATATTTTTCAAACACAACACATTCATACCAACATTAAACAACTAGTATATAGAAGGGTAGTTTGTCTCTAGTCTTTGATTTTAGTATGTGAGAGAAAATACAAACACCATATCCCCACACACAAATCAATCTTGTATTCTCATGGAGATCACAAATTTGGATCTCTATGAGTTCAAATACAAGTCCATGCCCTTGACTTAGGTTCTTCTATAGTTGTTTTTAAGAACACAACACCTCTTTCTTCAAACTAATTAATCCTTTCTCTCTCAACCTTGTATGCCATGGATGAAAAGAATGAGTCTTCCGACAAGTGTGTGGATGATTTCATGCTACCAGGGTTTCGATTTCACCCGACCGATGAAGAACTCGTTGAGTTCTACCTCAAACGGAAACTTCAACATCGAACTCTTCCGATTGAGCTGATTAAGCAAGTGGATATATACAAGTACGATCCATGGGATCTTCCAAGTAAGAAATTAACTAGTAGTAGTATTATATATTGTGTTCTTATCCATGCATCATTAAATTATTAGTACTCATAAAGAACAAGTCAATCTCTTATGTCTATTTTCTTTGTAACAAAATATTGTTGATTTTGGACAGAATTGGCCTCGACCGGGGAGAAAGAATGTTACTTCTACTGCCCAAGGGACAGGAAATACAGAAACAGCACAAGGCCGAATCGAGTGACCGGGTCAGGCTTCTGGAAAGCCACCGGAACTGACCGGCCGATCTACTCCTCCGGTGGCCCCAGCTCCAAGTGCATCGGCCTAAAGAAGTCCCTCGTCTTCTACAGAGGCCGGGCCGCTAAAGGCATCAAAACCGACTGGATGATGCACGAGTTCCGCCTCCCCTCCGCCTCCACCACCCTCCCGCCAACTGTAAGTCATTTTCTTTCTCAAATTCATAAAGTTTGGTCAAATTCTGGTACGTATCAGAACTTCTTAAGTTAGTTAAAGCTCATTTTTAGCACAAGTAGACAACATCGTTTAACTCAGCAGTGGCCAGGTCCAACCTGTTATTTCTTGATTGTCATATCAAATAATTGCGAACGAATACAAGTGTCATAGATTTTTCAATTAATTTTAGAAATTACGAAGAATTTGACCAAATTAGGTGACTAGGGGCAGGATTCATGGGCCATTTGCCGGATTTTCAAGAAAGCAAATTCCACAGCAAACAGAGCTGCTCTCTCCCACACATGGGCAGCCGAAACGACGTCGTCTGAGGCATTCACCTTCACTCACTTCCCCTCCGACAACGACCCCAGCTTCTCCGCAAAGACATCCACCTTAACATCCGACTACTTCAGCACCGGAAACCTCGTATTCTCCGAAGCGACAACCAACAAGAGCACGGCCGACCTGACCTCCGTGTACCTCAACCAGCCTCCCGCATTGCACCACCACTTCAACGGCGAGGAGGATCACAGAAAGAATCCCAGTGTGTGGGAGAATATTAGGGCGATGGGATTCCCCTTCAGCCTGCCTCCAGCGGCGGCGGAGGAGGCGGTGGTTAATCTGCCGTGGGAATCGCCGCCGTGTCCGAGCGAGATGTCGTCCACGACGTACTCCACCAACAAGTGTTATATATAGTTAGGTAGCCTATCTATCTCTCTCTCTCTATATATATATATATATATATATATATGTGAATGAAGGTTGTAATAGTTTCGTTTCCAGCTCTGTTTTTGGCAAGGCAGAGCTTGTATAGAAACTATTTTTGCATTTGATGTGGATGTACAGTTCTCTATCAACCATTGTGTTAATGTTCAATCAAATATATGATGATGATGATTTAATTTTCGCTTTTCATAACAAACCTTACCACTTTGTAGCCCAATTTTTGAAAATGGGAATTGGAATAATAACGTAATATTAATATATGTATTAGAAGATAACACGATGACTACTGGTCCGAAAGGGCGTGGGTTCTCAAATCCCACTATTGACATTTTCTTTTCATCATTATTTCCACTCTTTTTCTTAAATCATTTTTTTATACTCCATTTACTAGTGCTACACATTCTCATTTTTCCCCCCTTTCTTTTATCCTATCTGGTATAATGTATTAAAAGTAAACACAATTAATTATAATTTAAATTTATATTTAAATTAATTACTAAAGTAATAGGCAGAATTGATGTTGTATAAGATGTTTCACATCTTTTTGCTCTTCCACTTATGGAAATCATTTTATTAACTTGTGTCATCATGCAACAGGAAAAATTTGCACAATTAGAAGTGCATAATTAATGAAATACTACTCCATTAAATATGGAAATAAGTATTTACATAGGAGTATAGAATCAATGAATTAACTTTCGACAAATTAAACTTGCTGCTGGAATCGACAACCTTACCTATGAAGAAAAGATCACATAAATTTACACATATATACTACTCTAATGAAAATAATTGAGCAGTCGAATGTAAATTCAATCGACTACGGTCAAAGCTTGTTAATTGATAGCACACTTTTAATTATGGATAATCTACCACAACATAAATGATTCATCTAATATCTGATTTCACTAATATTTACCAATACAATGGCCTTACTTATATCTCGAAAAGTTAATAACAATGATAAAAAAAAACATAATTTTCAAATAGATAAAGTACTAAAACTAACAAGGAAAGAGCAAGAAGTCAGGCTCTACATGTAACTTCCTATTCACAAAACTAATTGAACCTAGCTTGTTATTACACCATATCAATTGCTCCCTTGTCACTTTGGACATATTCAAAACTCTAGAAACTAACTTCATATCCACTTGAGAGAAAAAATACAGAACTTGGTCCGAATCATCTTCTTCCCTATACCTTCTGATCTTCCTTAAAATGCAATTCTCACTCCTCAGAACCTCCTTCAGCTTCCTCTCCTTCTGCATTCCAAGAAAACACCACGCGATAAGCAACGTTTTTCGACATAATATACGACATATATTAAGGAGGAGAAGAAGAAGACCTTATGAAGATCTTTCCTGATCTCCACCAGCAACTTATGCTCCTCTTGGCTGGGAAGCTCGGGCGTTTTCTTGCTCGTCCCTGCAGCTGAACAATCCTTGTCAGCACGGACGAATCGCCAGAACGTTCGTATCGACTCCTCGACGATCTCCACAAGCATGTCACTTGTAACAATGTAATCATCCATGTCTCTTTTCTCTGCCTTCCTCTTGTCTCTCAAGTTGTCCTCTGCAATGAAGCCATGTCATATTTAGCATTGTATAGTTAAAACTCGAGATTGGTTAGCTTCGTGTTCCCACCTCGTATGACGGGAACTTGAAGAAGGTTGCGGACAGCACACCGGGTCTTGACATAGTTCTGCACCCTCGGGCCCTGAAACAGCTCGTCCTCGGTGAATCTGTTCATCAGCACTTGGAACTGCTGGAACTCGTTGGCGACCTCGTTGTACCTCCGCCTTCCACGTGGATCGGTATCCCACAAGTGCCAGGCTTTCTCATACTGCCAGTGCAAGAACTCCCACGAGAGGCACATCTGCCCGACGTACACTGCCTCGAGATCCCCCTGCAGCTCCTCCACAAACTTCTTCATCGGGTCGCTCCCGTGGATCTTGTGTTTCGACAGCCATAGATTTTGGGACACGAGTGATTTGAGCGTCGGCGCCCGTTTCTGCTTCGATATTGATTGTAGAGGATCCTTTAGCTGCAGAAATCCTGCATTAAGCACAGTTTTGAAACTATAGTAAGAATTACTACTCACAATATCAATGTAGCAACTTACAATATGTTCATGAAATTATTACTGCACTATTAAAATCTAAAATATCATAAATACAACATCGAATAAAGCATTTTTGCCATGGAAAAGGCTACCTATGACTTTATGAGTTTGACAGAGGAAAATTTTGGAAACTGGGAAAGAAAATTTGGTGCTTGAATTGAAACGATTGTTAGGTCTCGTGATTCCACAACATTTATTGTGGTTGAGAAAATGGAATAGTCCAACAAAAAGCATTGGTTATTACATTGACTTTTTCATATTTATTGCCTACTATACCAACTACCTATTCAAATCTCAACCTCAAAAATGGTGTGTCATTGACTCATTCTTCCTATGCCTTCAACCAAACTAAGTCTCATGCTTTATCTGTTTCTAGACATTTCAACAAACAAGATCTCGTGGGACCTCATTTTCATCCAAACACCAACAATATTCAAATCAATTCATCTATTTTCTTGCATAAACAAGAATGTAATAACAGGAAGCAAGATACTGCAAGAAAGAAGGCCGAAAACGGATAATGATCACATAAGGATACGGAGGGAGTAACGGGAACTAACCCATGGCATACATCTTCTGGTAGTTTATGATGTCGAATTTGCGCATTCGCTCCCTATAGCTCTTGTAGAACTTATGAAGCTCGCCTATGCAATCCTCTCGCTGGGACTCATCGATCCGCCATGGCTTCAAGTCGTCGCTTATCTTGGGGGACTCTGAATCCTCTAGAATGGTGGGGAGGCCGGTAGCCTTCACCTTCTTCAGCTCCATCTTCAGCTGCTCGATTAGCTCTTGATGCTCCCACAGCAACTCCAGCTTGTTCGGATCCTCAGAATCTAACACCGATGAATCCTTAGACTTTAACTTCTCAGAATCATCATCATCATCACCACCATTGGTAGTAACAACATTGCCTACATTGTTATCATCAAAATCTTGTTTCAATCCATCAACATTGCTATCATCTTCAAGCTTCTTTAACTCTTCCATTATATCACTATCTTCGCCATCAAATTCATCGGTTTCTTCGAAACCAGACACTTCACTTTCTGAATCCATCGGATCATCCACATCAAATCCTCCCCCGAAATCTCCATCCGACAAGAATCCATTGCTGTAGGAATCCACCAAATGGTTCATAACTGAACGTAAATGATCAAAACTAGTCGACTCCGAATCACAATCCATAACCTCAGAACTTTTTTCTGAATCCAATCGACATTCCTCACCTATTTGCGAGTTCTCGGTGAATCCCTCTTCCTCAATTTTCTCTCCTTGCTCTCCATCACTGACCTCAATTTCCTTTCCTTTATCATGAACACGAACGCAACCTGTTTGATCAAAGTCCTCCTCCAAATTCCCAGCTTCAGAGGCCTCTGTTTTCTCAAATGAGCAGTCGATTTCACCCTCTTTAACCCGGAAAGTCTCTGCCTCGTCAATAAAAGCGCTGACGAAGCTCTTCCCAGATGAGAACTGATACATGCTAACAGTTGCACAAGGGACCACCTCCGAATTCAATGCATCACCAGTTTCTTTATGGAGTCGGCTGCTAAACTCATCGAATGTCGGAAACTTGAATTTTAAATGTTCCACCGTCTTCTCCTCCTCCGCCTCAGCGCCACCATTGACGCTTACACACTCATCACCATTAATCTCATCTTTATCCTCTAATAAATCCAGCTTCTCTGTTTCAAGGAATTCTATTTTCTCGTCGCTCTTGTTTAAGGCACCACTTCCATCTCCTTGCATTCTGCGGCAAAAAACCACCACCAAAAAAAAATATATGATTAACGGTTGAAATTAACCACCTACAAAAACAGAGCAAGTGAAGAAGCGCCGGAAACCTCAAAATAAAAGCGGAGATGAAGCTGAGAAGCGGGCGGAGATAAAAGCGGATGAATAAGAAGAGCCTCTGAGGACTAAAACCGGCCATATCCAGAGAGAAACATTCGAATCGTATAAATTAAGTTGGAAGCAACGGAATTTTGATGGGAGGTTTGAAAAAATCAACGAGGAAACCGACTCACGAGCTGCAAAAATAGTAGTGGGGAGGAAATCAATCTGAGTCAGAAAGGAAGTTGAAATCCGACCTAATAGGAAGGGGAGATGAGATTTAGAGTGGGAGATGGTTACGCGCCAGCGACTCGGTCTCCACGGTTACATGCAGCGACTCCTCAACCAAAACTTACGCTATTAAATTATGGTTTTTTGGGGAGTTTCAGTGAAGATGGAGAGAGAAAACAGAGAGAGAGGTGGGAATGGAAGAGAAAGTGAGAAACAGAGGAAGATAATTGACATTCAGAATTTTAGGACTTACAAATTGATAATACGGAAAAAAGCTGTGTATTGAAAAGTATAACTATAAGCTCCACGTGGGTCACTCGTTGCCTTTTTTATAAAACAAAATATTTTAAATAATAAACTTTTTGGTTATTTTGTGCAATGTCAACTTTTTAATTGTTGAAAATATCTTTGTTGGTGAGCATTCCATTAAATGCTATAGTAATAATAACAATAATTATATCCACCTCGGATTTGCCGAATTCTATGTTTAATTATTACTACTACATTGAAAATATTTGTGTAATTTCTCTTTGATTTTTATTATATTTAATTAACTTTTGGTTCAAAAAGTAAAATCTCATTTTATCATTTCAATACATCCATGATTTAAAGGTCCATTTAATATTTTGCAATTTTTTATAAACGAACCTTATACTTCAATATTACTATAAAATTGATAAATGGAGTATGAAAATAGAATTCACCCTCCATTAACTTTTCTATCAAATTTTCAACAAAGTCAAATAATTTCTAATAACCGATCAAAATATGACTTTAATTGATGGAATGAGGTATGTATGTTAAAGTTTTTTTTTTACTTTATTTAATTTTATTATCTGTACTTTATGGATAAATACATACCCCATCTGTCCCATAAAAATATGTGCACTTTCCATTTTTGTCCGTCTCACAAAAATATGTGCATTCCATTTTTTAAAAGTTATATCAATTTTATATTGTAAGTCTCACTATCTACTAAGACTATTTTAACTACCATGCTCCTTCTCTCTCTTATTTTAATATTTTCCACTCTCTCTTATTTTACCATATCATTATCCTCTCTATCTCTTACTTTACCAATTTTGTTTTAATTTTCGCCAGTCTTATTATTCTAAATTAATTGAAAATAAAGTATGAGAATGATTAATCATATAATTGAAAACGGAATATAAAGTATGAGAGATGATAAACGAAGAGAAATTAAATTGTTGATTTAGTAAAAAGAATAAATGATTCATTTATTTTTAGGAAGCCCCAAAAAAATTAATGTGGACAAAGAGAGTATTTTTAATATTGTGTCAGAGCAAGACCTGCAAATTTAAGACCTGAATTGATTTGTGATAGAGAATGTGATTACAAAGAGAGTAAAATTGTTTTACTAGTGGAGTAGTAATTAAATAATCTTCGATGTTTTCTCATCCAATATTTACTGATCTCAAAAATCATAAAAATCTCTCTCCTTTCCTTTCTTTGGTAACTACCGGATGCACGAATTAATACCTTCAAATACATGCTAAAACAATGGTCTCTTTACTTTTTCGCAAGATTTACTAATAATGTTATTTTCTACTAGCAGTTATAGACTTATAATGGAGTTGTCCATTGTAATAATTGCGTGGATAATAATCCGCCGACTATTATAATAAGTCAAAAGGGGAATAATTAACCTCTGTTAAAGTTATTGTACTATTCATAACAAATAACCTCTGTAGTATTTATTTGCGAAAGAAAATTCTCTATTTTTTGTATAATAACGAAAAAAGAACCTTTAAAGTGGACGAAGAATTTTCCAAGGACATTAAAATTTTTAAAAATTGGCTCTCTAGAAAATTTATTAACATCTAGAAGGAATTCTGAATTTTTAATCGTAGTTACACTTACACACACGCTTTGTTATAAATATTTAATTTTGGAGTAATAATTAAGTAGTAGTAGTAGTACTTCCTATATTTATGGGTTAATTTGCGGCCATATCATTAATAAAACATTCCCTACTTGTGATTGAGGCAGTCAACGTCCGTCTAAATAAGAGTGAATATAAATTTAAGTAATTTCTTTTATTTAGTACTTTATTTCGACTTTCGTTAGTTATTTGGAGTAGTTTTTTTTATATTTTAATTAAGCTCTGGTATAATTGTTACTAATATTTATTTTTCACGAGCTTTTGAGAAATAATAAAACTAGGGTCTCTTCCCGATTGCATTTTTCCGATAGTTACTGCCTTAAAAATGAGATAAAAATTATTCATTTAATACCAGCATCATATGGGTAGGCCAAATAGTAATAGCTGTAGGTCGACAAGATGAAAAACGACGTCGTCCGTCCCCTACAACGGACAATAAATAATCCTGTCTAAAGTCTGATTGGCTGTCTTGTTTATTAGTAGTTTTCAACCCACTAAATTATTTTGTCTACCACAACTATATTGCTGTTGGTAATTATGATTTCGCTCTCTAATATCTTGTCATTTATTATGATGTTGTTGTTTAGTAAATTTAATTTACATTGCCTTTTCATTCCCACATGTATCCTTTCATAGTCATTTTGTGTATTATTCTCGTTTGAAAAGTAAATCCCATCTATATACCAATTTAGCGAATTCAATTTATGTTAGTGATGTATTGTCTTACCAATTACCCCTTTAAATAGTGTGTTGTCTTAGGGATAGAATAGTTAATGGTTGAGAACAAAAGTTTCAGATTCGAGTCTATCGATATTTTAATTCGTGCTTATCAGTTATCTCATCTACATTGAACAAATTCCATTAGTCCACTAGATAGTGGTTTGGTGCCAAAACTATTCAATTTTGAAAATTTACTACTCCATTAATTATGAATAAAAGAATAAAAATATTTCATATAGTATTTGAATTGTATCACAAAAGACAAAGCTATGGTTGAAATCCCAGGGCACAAAAACTCACAAAAAGTTTTCAACGAAGTCAAACCATTGCAATGCCGCGTGGAATATGTTTTCGGAGTTTTTCAAAAACATTTTTTTATTTAAGCGCTTTTGATACGATACGACCAATTGCGCTTCTGATAAAAATTTTATCGGTACGTACACTATTCATTTTCATAATTTACTCTTTTGTTGCTGTAAAAAATGCAGTAAGATGTTAACTTTTGAGGTAGATTGGAGTAATAAATATGAAAAGTCAATGTGCAGGTTAACAACTAAAAAAGTACCACAGAAAAAAAATTGTGTACAAGAGTAGTTTATATTCTTTTTCTTTATCAAAACAAATTTATTTACTAGTATTAAGTTTTCAATAACGTTAAATCATCTATTGGTTTTTAGTCAATCCTAAAATTTTTAAATTGAGATATAAAATACTAGTAACTTATTAGTTTTTTATAATTGTCTCACGATATTCAAAAGCAAATACGATGTCGTAACAAAACGCGTCATTCTGGGTAAATAGATGTTTTAATTCACACTCAGAATAGAATAGTGACGTTTCGTCATTACATCATACTATTTGATTTTGTCATATTGGTTTTGAATTCAATCATGTTTGACAATTATGAAAAATTTGGAAATAGTAGTTTTATATTCTAGATTAAAAGTTATAAGATTGAAAAACGAAATTATGTAATTTAAATGGCAATTATCTAACTTTTTTTATGCTACTTGCCCCCTGGGCTATGGATCTTATGTTATTCTCTAGAATTTTGGTATCTTAGAAAAAAAAAACAAAGAAGCTTTGTGTACGCAAAGGAATTATTGAGACTGTGGGTTATCTAATGTTAGCCAAATTTAAAACGCAAACATTGTCCTTTTTTCTGGATTAAGGCCCAACATTTGTTTGGGTTGCATTTTAGGTTATATATTATAAAAAAAAAATGTGTAACGTACCTTTCTCATTTACTGACCCTACTCAAGTTTGTTAAATTAAGAAATAAAATGATAATTTTATAAGAAGAATTTTGAGTTTTCGACAATGATCTTATTCAATAAAGGGAATAGATGGAAGCTCCTCACCAAATAGTGTGTTGAACAAATATTTACTTAATTTATACATCAATGAATAAAAGGAGAATATTGTTTTTATGTGTTTACATGTACAATTTGAATAATTCTTTCCTAATTGATGTTTTGATATTTTCCTGTATCTAGTAAAAGGCCTAAATGTCAGCCTAGTTCCATACCCCACACATGTAATTTTGAGAAAATATACAAATTTGCACATAGATTTTTTTTTGCCGATAGTTCAACGGTCAACGCACTAAATCGTCGGAGACTGGTCATCATTTCTATCACTTTAAGTGAGACGTCTCGATTAGAAAAATGACTCACTTTAAATGGAAAACGGAGAGAGTATGATTGTAGGAAAAGTACTTAATGCATTAGATTTGTACATTAGTATAGAGTTGAGGTGGAGATGAGGGGCCCCAAAGACCATAGTCTAAGCAATAAATCTGGCATTAACACATTTCATCAATTTTGTAATCAATTTTCTCATTCTTCTTTTCAAAATAAATAATTAAAAGGACTAGCTTGTCCTTGAAAATGGGAGAAAGAATTGAAAACTACAAAAATAGAGAGATATAATTCATTATGGAGTAATAATTTAAAACAACATTTAATTAAAACATGGAGTATTTTTAAGAGCTTACAACATCAGTAACACGCTCTTGTGGCTTGTTTTGGAGTAACGAGACAAGTTAAGACATTGTTGAAAGGGGGCAGGATGTGTGCCACTACTCACCCTTCCCTTCTTCTCCTCCATAACAAGAAAAATAAATAGATTTTTCTTGTAATAATTGAATTATTTTTTATAAAAATTAAAAATGATATTCGTTTTTGACTTATCCTTGTGTAGGCCCAAAAACATGGTAATGGGTTGTCTAATAACAACTGTGCACAATTTAAAAAGTGGAATTCAGTTTTTCCTTTTCCAATCTAATTTCTCCATCTCTATACAAAGAAAATAAAATATTTGCTTCACCAAAAATGGAATTTGAAACCCAATATATAGAATTGTGTAAGATCAAATATGCGCTAAAAGATTTTATGTACCGTGATTCTGACGCTAGTTCAATGTCCACATATTTTTATAACAATAAAAATAGTATTATTATTGTTATTGTTATTTTTACTATTATTCCTATTATTATATAGGCACATTAATTTATATAGGCACATTAATTAGACAACTTCAGAATCAAGTAAGAAATTAATAAAGACAGAACTGAAATTACAGATGACAAAGCACATGATACATGATCATGTTCAAATCAAGAATGGACCATCAACAGTTAATGCTCTACATGTTCTTGCATCAATAATGGACCCATCAACACTTAATGCACTAATGTTCCTTCTGTGCCCATATAAAATATATATTTCACACATAACACACATATATCTAAATATATTGTGAAATCGAAAAGTATTATTTTGTCCAAATATGAAAATAAAAATTGTTTTTTCATGCATTCTTTAGATTTTAGTGCAAGAAAAATTATGGTATGCACTGATTTTGGACTATATTGCTTCATGTATGTTATAAGTATTAGCTAGTAAGATAAGACGACGCTGATTATGTTAAAAACATTAATATTGTACGAATTAGTTGAAATTTGCATTGAGCTTGCGAAACTGGGCTAATGTATCAAAGTCATGGCTACGCCATTGTGTACGATGGATTTGACTATCAGACATTGTTTCAAGGATGAATCTTTTTAATTATTTTTAGAATTTATTTTTAATTTCAGTAATTTTTGTCTACGACATATTTGCATCACATATGCTAGTAGTGTAATATTTGAACAGTACAGTTCTTTTGATGATGACTTAGTAATGTTGGGACTAACGAATACTGTTAAAATCAAACGAAGTTCGAATATCACCAATGTCTTATAAATTGAGCATGTCATGATTTTATTTGCTATTCTACATCAACAAGGTGCACATCTCAAATAGCATCCACGCATTTAATCGTGGTTGAAAGTTGAAACAATTTACAAACGCAAACCTACTATACATATGAACAAAGGTTAAAAAATAGAGGGAACTTCAAAAATGGTCCTTGGACTACGAGTTTATCTAGCTCATAGTCCATGGACTTTAAAAATATCGCCAGACATCCCTGGACTAAGAGTTTATCTCGAAATTGGTCCTTTTGCCATTTTTTTATACGAAAATACCCTTTTGAGGGTTTGGGCAATTTGGTCTTTTTACACTTTTAACATTTTAAATCTGATATTATTTCAGTGATGTACTAAATCTGATATTATTTCAAAATTTCAAATTATGATTTAGTACATCACTGAAATAAATGTTAAAAGTGTAAAAAAAACAAATTGCTCAAACACTCAAAAGGATATTTTCGTATAAAAAAATGGCAAAATGACAAATTTTGAGATAAACCCTTAGTCCAAGGATGTCTGACGATATTTTTAAAGTCCAAAGACTATGGGCGAGATAATCCAAGGACCATTTTTGAAGTTCACTCTAAAAAAATATAATTATTTTGTTGTAAGAAGTTTCAATTTTCGTTTAATAATCTCGGGACCATGATGCAATCATGGCATGAATTAATAGAATTAAATTGGGATGATATTACAACATAACATAATGACCATCCCCGTGGATAAAGCGGTATAGTCGTTTCTAAGTAAGAATGATTACTAAATTAATTTCGAATAAATTTATTAGCCAAGATAGAAAACATTCCATCCATGGGATGTAATTCATTGATCTAATACATGTTTCATGCCACAAAGTATATAGTAATTACTCTTTTGGAGCACTATTCTAAATATAGATCCATCATTAATACTAAGGTATATCATGGACAATAGTACATATATGATACTCTATATATAGTATGTAGTGTTGTATTAGATATGAAACTAGTTTTAAACGCTAAACGCCAAACAAATCATTATAAAATAACGCAGAGTTCGTTACAACTCTATATGTAGTTCATTTTAGGGAATTTGAAGATTTGAAAACAATGAAAGTATGTTATATAATTGTATTGCCAGTTAGAGTTATTGACGGATGCAACTTACAAATGCAGAAAATTTAGCTTTATACAGTCTTAAAATTGACAATCTTCACTTTGTATGAAATTTTTGAAGTGAGATGCCCAATAAATAAACAAAACTCGCAACAAGTTCCTTGAGCAGGCATAGAGATATGCTACATAGATCACAACAATAGTACTAGTACAAGGCAACTGAAAATGATGTGTTCCAACGTCTCGTCTCTTCCTTGCAATGAATGCATCGATCATCCTCGATTCATGGAATGTCATTTTCCATCTTTTTGGGCTTGGTTTTTAAAGGTTTCCACATATCTTTACCGTACAGGTAATCCTCAATCTGCATTTTACAAAATCCGAAATCAGATTTGTCGAACTTCTCTACAACAATCTTCTCGTCAATCCCCATCGTGATTTCTGCCTCTTAAACCCTAGGCTCTAGATACCAGTTATTGGGAAATAGCCACATGAAACATATCTTCTAAGGATAAATAGGAAATATATTTCATATATCTTCTAAGGAATAAATAGGAAATATATTTCATAAGGAAACCATTTGATACATTAAATGACTACATTCTCTCATCCCTCGTATTTTCTTAGATGAACTGATTTATCAGAACCGAATTTAACACACTAATCTTTACTAGATTCTTGTAATTCCTCTGTTTAGCCACATTATAACAATTTAGTACTAGTAGTATCATTTAAGTTAAAACAGTAATAAGCATGCAAGACTTAATTGCTTGATGTATGAATCCAGCATTTAATGAGAGAGAGAAATTAGGGTTCATAATGTGGAGATATTGCAGAGAGAGAAGGGGGAAACGAAGGTCATTGAATGCCACGCGGTTTTGGTAAAGCAGAACAGAAGAGGCAGCAACGCACGCAGCTGACTTCCATGGCCTCACTTAATGCTCTTGCTGTCACCTTTTGACCCCTTTCTCTTATCTATATATCCCACTCTCTTTCACCACTCCCTCTCTCACCTCCAACAAACACTCTTCACTCAACTCTAAATTAGGGCTAATGGGGAGGCCTCCTTGCTGCGACAAAATCGGTGTGAAGAAAGGCTCTTGGACTCCTGAAGAAGACATCATCCTTGTTTCCTATGTTCAAGAAAATGGTCCTGGAAATTGGAGGGCTGTTCCTGCTACTACTGGTCATTCAATTTCTCCTTTTTTTTTACCTAATTTTTCTGGGATTTTTGAATTTTATGTTTTGACATTTTTGGGTTTTCAATTTCTAGGTTTGAGGAGATGTAGCAAGAGTTGCAGGCTGAGGTGGACTAACTACCTCCGCCCAGGAATTAAAAGAGGAAGCTTCACTCTTCAAGAAGAGAAGATGATTATTCAACTCCAAGCCCTTTTGGGGAACAAGTAAGAAAAAAACATGCCTTTTTATAGAATTAGGTTTATTTAGGGCAAAAAAAGGTTAAAACTTAATATATTTTTTTTATGATGTTTGAAGATGGGCTGCGATAGCTTCGTATCTCCCAGAGAGAACAGACAACGACATCAAGAACTACTGGAACACGCATTTGAAGAAGAAGCTCAAGAAGCTACAAATCGCTTCAGTCATCGAAACCAGCAATAATGACTCGAAATCACACTCCATTTCGAGGGGGCAGTGGGAGAAGAGGCTTCAAGACAATATCACCACAGCCAAACAAGCCCTTCGCGACGCGTTGTCGTCTGAGAACGCCGCGGAGTCTCCCTCCTCCGCGGCCGTGTACGCCTCCAGCACTCAGAACATCGCTAGGTTGCTCAAGAACTGGGTGAAAACCGAGCCGAATGAGTCCAAATGCTCGAGCAATGTTTCAACGACTGTCGATTCGGTGTGTAGCAAGGAAGAGGAGAGCACTGGGATGGATATGAACGGAGCTTTTGAGTCCATTTTCGGGTTGGAGAGTCTAGAAGCTTCGAATTCCGATGAGTTTTCGAGATCTGCTTCGCCTTTGGTTGCTAATTGTGAGATCAAACAAGAAGAGAATTCAACTTCTTTGTCAGTGTTGGAAAATTGGCTGCTGGATTTTGAGATGAAGGATTATTTGACTGATGTCTCGTTTGATGAGAATTTAGTTTAGTTTTTGCATTTACAGAAATTATTTATTTGGAGGTGGAATTTTTTATTCTTGGTCTTTTCTAACACTAAGGATTTGTTTTTCTTTTGTTGGGTTAAATTAAATCATCTCTTCTGATTTAGTTGTTTTACTATATCGATGTATATATTTTGTGCCCTTTATTTGTGTTCATTACATTAATTGAAAGCAAGGTCCTATCTATTTCTTGCAATTTTTATGTCTGATATTATTATATCATCTTTAATTTGATTTTTATGAGTGTGTCGCGTAATATCACAATCAATATTGCTAATTCACATGTACTGAATAAGACTGGCGATGAAATTGCTTAATCGATGTTTCTAATAATTGTGGGAATTCATTTGCTACACATATATTAAGATATTTTTGGTTTAATTTTAGGTACATGCGGATAATTTTTGACCTTATAATGATCATGGCTGCGTCTGACTTAGTATTTCGCACTAACATAGTCATTATCTATGGATTTATTTAAGTTGATCCTTTTTATTACTTTGAAAATATTGGATTCGCTTTGGTTTTATTTGCTTAATTGCTTAAAACCCAATCAATGATCATTTAAATGAAAGGGCATTGTTTTATATTCGTTATTCACAAAATTATATATGTATCCAATTAATGTCTACTATTGTTTATTGATTGTAGTGCTAACTTTTCATTTCTAGTCGTCAACGCAAAATCAAATCATGAGAAAATACATGTATATATCAAAATCTTTTAACGAGATTTGCAAATCCGATCTCCACCAATATTTGCTTGGCCGCCTCCTCAAATTTAATGTATTGTAAACAAACAATTAAATCCTAAATAATGCGTTTAATGACGCGTTAGATATGATATAAATAGCTTTTGAAATTCTTATTAATATTGCTCTTCCCCCATATTGGCATTAATTATAGTGTACTGTATTTCCACCAATTATTTAATAAACTTTTTCTACAACTTCTAGAAAACCACATTAAGGAAGCCCATCATAGAATTGCATTTAGAAAAAAGAGCTCATTTTTCCTCAACGGTGCCTTCATAAAGATATGAAATATTTTTCACAATATTAACTCAATACATTCAAATTTCGTCAAATAAATTAGGAATTTGTTTTAATAAAAGGCAATTTATTTTTATTTTATCATAGGAAAAAATAACATAGCAAATATATATTTATGATTTTGGATTCAACTGACAAGATCATACATAAAATAAAGCAGACAAGATAGTAAGCACAGTACAAAAATTATGTGGAAATAATTCCTGGAGAGTCGCTTTAAAGAGCCCCAATAATATATACGCAGATTCCTATTTGTGCAAGACTACATATATATAATTATAGGGAATAGGGAGATGATCAAAGTATAACTAATATTAAATGTATAACTAGAGAACAAATCTCAGACATTATATCAAAATGATTTAGTTCACTATATGGACGATTTAGTTCACTATAAGAATGATTTAGTTCACTACAGGAATGAGTGAACCAAAACACCATTATAGTGAACTATTTACTTCGTGAATAATTTAGTTAACTGTAAAGGCGTTTTGGTTCACTTCTTCCTATAGTGAACTAAATCACTCTTATAGTGAACTAAATTCGTGTTCTCTAGTTATGCATTTAAGTAGTGATTTCCCTAGATCACTACTCTATAATTATATACTAGCCAAATTGTACATTAATAGTATAGCTATAATAATGATAGAAATAATAATTGTCAACAACAATAATAAAAACAATACTACCTAATACATTATTTTATACCACCCCTTAAAGTTTGTATCCAAAGGAAGTCAAATTTATGTCTCATTTGGTTAACATGGAATCAAATTGCTTCAATTTTCCATTGATTTTATGTATTTTAAGTGTTATACAGTTACGTGAATTAAATTGTTGCAATTTTTTGTATCGACTCAAAGTAGTGGTAATTTAACCCCATAGATAATGTCTTTAGCTAAAAAAACTGACACAAGGACAATGTTTGAAGTGAAAAAGGCACAAAAACAATTTCACACTAACAAGTCAGATGTAGGATAATAAATGGATACTCGCTCCGACCGGTCATTTAAAAAAATTTTGACTTGGCACAAATTATATGAAATTGTTTTGACTTTATTAGTACAATGAAAAAAATATTAAGTCTTATTTTTTATATTAATTTTATAATATAATATAATCAATCTAATGAGTTAGTAAAGCATGAGATACACTTACTAAAAATGAGAAAAAAGGTCAATGAAAAAAAGTCTTTAAATGGCGAATAACTCGAAATGGCAAAACGTGCCAGGTTTTGACAGACGATGGGAGTACGAGACTATTTGTTAATTATTTTAATTTATTAGTAAATTAAATATTGATGGGAAAAAGTGAAAAGATGCGAGGCTTGGAAATCTTCTAAAGATTTGCCTTAAATGCAAGCACGTGAAGTGGTTAAATCCATTGGTGCGTAAAAGCTAGGCGTGGCTTTATGTTTATTAATTATCAAACATTTTGATATTCACTAGCACACCCAAATTTAATCGTGTCTACTTTCGTCATGTTAAAAAAAGAATTTATACATGAACATGCATATAATATTTACACATTATTTATGTTATTTTAAACAGAAATTTAGATAGGGGTAATTTATTATGATCACATGAGATTTGGTGCAAATCGCAGTCGATGACTGTGCACACACATCTTCAGCATAGACAAATCCATGTGCACCCTTTGTTTCCCAATTCTAGTCCAACCGCTTCTATCTACATTTTATAATTAAATATCTAAAAAATTTAAAATTATATCATTACTCTGTTAACTATATCCAAAGGATCGAATGTTATATTATTATTTATAAGGAGAAAATGGTGGAATCAACATGAAAATAAGACATTCGGCAGATTAAATATCTCAATTAATGGTACAATAAGAAAATAGTATCAATCGAGAGACAGAGCCGAAGCAGCAACTCCATTGAATAAAAGTCATACAAAAGATAAGATAATCAAAAGATATATATGTCTGAACAATTAGGTCAAAGACTCTACTAATAATGGCATTTTTAATTTCAATCAAATGCATCCTAGTGGAAATAGGAAATTAGTTTGGGCTTTAGGAATGTTCTGCTATTGACTCAACAAACCAGAATTTTCTTTTGGTGGGCTTGTTTTAATCAAATATGGGCTGGGCTTTCTTTGGTTAGAGCCCAAAACTGCTAAAATAATATCGGTGTATAAATTGTTAATTAGAACTAGAATAAACAAAGCAACAACCCAAGGCCTTGTAAGAGTCTCCTAAATTCCTTATTATATCTATATCCGACATAAATTATTAAATTAATATGTAAGATTTTCATTAATTAAGAAATTATTTTAATAATTCAGATAAGAAATGTTGCGGCTAAAGTCATTATTTAACTTTCAACAAAAGTGTATATATTTATGCACCTACTCACATGATTGCAACTGATTGTATTTTATTACGTAGTAATTAAAATAGATTCGAAATTGCTTACTATAAGTAGCTAGGATTAATAATTACGAGAGCCTAGCATAGCGGAATTAAGCACTGAATTATTGGTCGATAGTGTTTAATTAGTAGACTTGCATACTACAATTTTAAAGTAATCATTATTAATCAATCGAAGTACATACTCGGCAGCACGCGATATTCGATAATTCAAATCATATACTTTTTACTCTTACTTTTACAAATTAATGCACTCCATATACCGTATATATAAGTATTTTTGTTGCTTTTATAAAAATATTGTCTTCAATAAATATATATATATATAAAAAACTCAATCATATGTTAGGATAAATAAATGCGAATGTAATGTGAGTCATGTGACGTACATATGATACTATACCTATTAATCAGAAAAGGTAATAGAACAGAAGAAATTACAATGAAAAATGGAAAGTACTAACAAATTGACATAATTAATAGTCAAGTTGATGAACCCTATATATCCGCATTCGACTAAAACTTTCTGATTGGTGCATCATCATAAGATTTTTTTTTAAACTCATTAGGCATGGGTGATTTTGATAGAGTTTTGAAAATTAAGCACACAATTTTCCTAAAAATGCTAATCACAATGTACATATGAGATGTAATGTAACGTAAGTGACTATCCGTGAGCTTTGAGAAAGTTTGAAGTGTGAAGATATTTGTATTATTAAGTCCAAAAATAATTTTGTTTTGACATATCATTTCTTACTAATATGCCATGATCTTCTCATAAATTAGAATAATCTAATATGTTAATTAAAGCACAAACGTTAAGAGTCCTATAAGATCAAAACTATTTTCAAATTAATCAAAAGCCCAATAAGCTCAAGATGAATCTGTCAAACAATCTCCTCCTACATGGGTGGAGATGCATATACATGAATGCAAACTCTTAGCTCAATTTTCAAGAAATAATATTACATTTGGAGCGATAGTTTTGAACTCTAAACCTTCCAAAATCAGTAGTATCAGATTCTATGTATAGGGGTGAGTTTTGAGGCAACGATAGCTCCCATCGCTACCGTTGCTTCGCGCGCCACCATCGCTAGCACATCGGCACAACACCAACCTGGCCGACATCGTGAATTGCTTCTCGATTAATTATAGAGTCGTCGTTGAGTTGCTTTTGAAAGGAAGCAAAGACCCACGCCGGCTTCTCGACAAATTCACAAAAAAATGTGGAGAAGAGATTAAGAATACTTAATGAATGTGACATAATTTCCTAAGCGATAAAAGTGCAACGTATAATGATCTATGTAGGCCCAAAACGTTACACATTTTAAGCTCCCAAACCAGACTAAACAGGATACTATTACAATACATCAAAAAATAGATACATTGATTTAAAACATAATTTATGCAAACGGATGAATTAAGTATAAGTTGCTCACACGAAATGAACTAGTATTGATTAGCATTACAAGTTGTCAAGTTGCATCTGTCACACCAAATTTCCCAATTAACCTAAGCACTTCCACAATTAAGACCACCTTAATTATTGTCTTCTTTTAATGACATAGAAATGTGGGCTTTCTCTCTCCAAACTCAAATAGGAAAAATGTGTTAGTCCTTAGATGCTCTTTAGAAAGAATGGGCCCCACCGATTAATCTTTGCTTAAGATGGGTTGGGTTGGTAAGTAGCAAAGGCTCATCTTTCATTTTCCAACTTACAAATTAAATTAAAGCTTTTAGTCCCATCAAATCAACGTCCAAGACTGAATTAACTCATGGATTAAGTGGAGATTAGTGACCACTTAATAGTTAATACTAAAGAGGGTGTTTTATAAAGTCACTTTTTTGCCCTGCTCTTTTCTTGATTTGACTTGTGTGCATATTATTATCCCATTAGCACCAACTTCATGCACTATAATTAGTCATAATCTCTTTTTTATGGTGTTATTCGTAACTTCTTTCATTTCTAGTTGGGATATTAGTTAGGATCGTGGTTTAGGTGGTCGTGATATTGGAATTTTGTTAATATGTGATAGTGAGATCTGAGCTAGATTCAAATGATCAATTTTGGGCATGAAAAATTTAAAGTAAAAAGGTTAAAAGGGTCTATTTACAAAGAAAAATGAATGGAAAGAGGCAGCAAGACTTGAAAATAACTTGTGTTGTGCTCATAAAAGTTTTGAAGAAATTATTTGCAAAATAAAATAAAATAAAATAAAATAGAAACATACTCCTACTAGAATAACAAAAAAACTGATGAATCTATGAAAATGAAGGTGTTGATTAATGCTATAATTTAGAAAAATTAAAATAAAGTAAGACTGAAGACTATACAAATTTCAAATTGACATGATCCTCGACGGTTGATTGATGAAAACATTGATACCCATAACGCAAAATTAAGCTCTTCATTATTCAACATAAAAAAAGATGTTGTGAAACATTACTTTCCCAACTTTTGTGATCAAATTTTTGTACTGTGCTTAATCTGTTCAATGGGGCTGCTAGATAGTTAAAACAGTTAATCCTAATTAATTTATTCCCCATAATTAGGAGGGTGAAATTAAATGGATGAATTTACTTTAGGGAAAGAAATACAGTAACGACAGGTAAGATGAAATGATTTTATCTAATCAAATGTCCGTATTAAAATAAAAATAGTATACTACTTAGTATTTTTATAGAATTGGGATGCCCCCATCCATGTGCACTGCACTAACTACACAGGATTTCATTTAATTTAGACATACGAATTTAATTCATCTACTACTATATATAATTCCTGTGATTAATTGGACTCATCAAATTGGTTTTGGTTGTTTTCTTTTTTAATTACCTTCTCTTTTCTTAGGAGTATATATCGGCTATTTCCAATTCATTAATTTTTTATAGGAAATTACATACTCACACTATACATGGAAGGTGTCTAAAAGAGTTTTATATGTGCATATATGTGTGTGTAGTGATCGACAGTGAAGCCAAAAATATCGTAAAGTTAAACTGAAACTCGATTTTATCAGGTGATTGTTAGGTTAACTGTTGAATTTGGCATTGGGCTGGAATTATACATGACAAGTGAGGAAGAATTGACTCACACAATAAAGAACCACTTGAAGTTGCCTACCAAACAAACTGCCTAATTTTTCCTCTTTCACTAGGAATTATTTATGGTAATATACGCATCATATCTATAAATAATGAATTCATGGTATATCCAATTTTCTCAGATACTCCCTCCGTCCATGATTTAAAGAGCCCTTTTGCTATTTTGATTTGTCCACGATTTATAGAACCATTTACTTTATTCCACTTTTAGTGTGCAAACCCCACAATCAACCAACTTTTTATACTCACAATCCAATATAAAACTAATACTACTTTAAATGGGTCTCACATTTAACTCACTTTCTCCTTTTACTTTTCTTCACAAAGTCAAACAATTTCTTAAAACTCGTGCCGAGTCAAAAGTGTTCTTTAAATGGTTGACGGAGGGAGTATTATTCATTTTGTGCTTTAAATTGTGGGCCACACTAATGAGAAAATTAAAAACAAAAAACAAAATATTAAAATTAAAACCGTACATTACAACTTTAAGCATTAGTTGACCGTCACCTTAATCAATATATTGGAACCGTACATTACAACTTGAAGCACTAGCTGAGTTGGATTTTTCAGTATACCTAGATGGGTTGGATTTTTATTCAGTTGACTTTTGTTGCTAAGTTGGTAATTAACTAGAGGTTAGTTTGACAAATTTTCATGTAAGTCATAATTTTTGATTGATTTTTGGTCAATGATGTTACTTCAGAACCATGCGAACTGTAACTCTTCAATAATTTGATTGGCCTGGTCCATCAGAGAAATCGAACGGCTCAGCCTAACTCAGCATGACCCGACATTAGTCCGAATTGGATTAGGCTAGTCCGACCCAATTGACAACTACTAATAGTAAAAAATTCTCAACAAAAACCACACGTGCGCGATTTAATGAATAATGAAATATTCGATTTAAACCATATGCGTAAGAAAAGTCATATAGTTATGTATTGAATAGAGATAGAGAATTGAACGAAGAAAATCTGATTTCTTGATGTAATCCATGGCGAGTCATATACTAGATTTTATGTATGAACACTGTTTGATAAGCTTACGCGTGATACTCGGCGATCTTTAACATCCACACATTTATGTTTTTTATAAATATTGATTTGAAATGACTTGATTCATAAAATGGAAAGATAATCATTTTGTTTTTAAGGTTCCCCCACAACTATTACGGATCGCCAAAATTTCACGCGAATCAAAGTTAGTAAACTTTCATATCGTCTTTGAGTTTGAGATGACATATTGGAGTACGGACTATAAAATGTTTCAATATATAAATAGTATATAAAATATCGCCATAACAATAAAACTAAACTTGGCTACGTTGTCATCGTGAGAGTTGTGAATCATATCCTTGTCACGCCATTGAATACATGATAGGAATTAGCCTTAATTAGGGATTGTTTCTAAGGAAAGTGGTGAAAATTCATATTCCAATCCTTACTTGTATATGCATAGTGTGTGTGTGCCGATGAAGAAGACTCAATCGTATAGACATATCGTACTAAAAATAAATTTTCCCAATCCATATTCAAACTTGTAATCATGGATGATCCTAGGTAGGGTTGGGTCTTCACTCGGCCGGGTCGACCGACTCCACCGTTGAGTAATGCCGAACAACTTATTTAATCAACCTTAGACACTACCACATCTCCGTCTCCGCCCCAACCCTTCTATTTCATAAAAATTGCAATTTCGTGATTCAGATAGCTACTTAATCATCTACTATAAAATTCATGTTCCCTCCGTCCCACATGAATATGCATTTTTTTCTTTTTAGTGCGTTCCAGAGGAATATTCACTTTCCAATTTTGGAAACTATTTTCTCTCTTTTGAGTTGAGACTAATTCTCCACTAACAATACTTTAATTACATTTTCTTTCTATCTCTCTCTTACTTTATCAAATATGCATTAAAACACATGCCCAACTCAAAGTGCATATTCTTATGGGATGGAGGAAGTACAAAACTTTTAGCGGTCACCCTACCTTCCCTCTCCTTCCCCCGCTTGTGTATAGTCGTATAGAGATATTTATCTTTATAGTTTTGTTTCAGTCATTCATATTTATTCATAATATTTGAGCAATTTTATTTATCGTTCAAAATGAGTTTCATATTAAATCTATAGCATATAGTAGTAGTATTTATTTTTGTTTGTGATTATAAACAATGACATATGTATTAGTGTTTAACAAAATCACATATCCCCAAGAATCATTTTAACATTAGTGTTCAACAAAATCACAAATGGATTAGTGTTTAACAAAATCGCATATCCTTCTAATTAGCCCAAACGGCGGCAAACGATGCCAACAAGGCTACTATATATCTGACTACACGAGTTTCATTTTGTGGATCCGTCTATGCTTATAATATACTATCTTACCATAAATAATTTCGTCGGCAATTAGTTTATCAACTGGCCGCTTAATTCAACCACGTTTTACTCATTAAACTGTTAAAAAAGTGGAGGCAGAGGTTAGACTATCTATACCCCAGTAATCCACGCCCACATTGAGAGTGGATACCATATACAATAATTGATAAATCTAATTTAGTGGGAACTAATCACAAACATCATTTGTATTAGTCAAACTCTGTGTCTGTATGTCTATGTGCTTAGAGGTAGTTGAAGAAAAAAAAAAGTTTATAATCATAATGATCGTTGCTACAACAGAAAAAGAAATAATTGAATATTGGAGTAGCTTGCTAGCATGAAAATAAAAAGAGGCTTGGAGAAGACAAAAGCAACTTGGTTACAGTTTTTGGCAATGTTAGTTATCAAATTCCACGTAGCTTTAGTTTTAGGGGCCACGGAATACTAGCTGACTCATTTAATTACTTTGTCAAAATAAAGCGCATGTAATTGAAGTGTTTGATTAGTTAATGGGCTTCCTAATTGAGAATAACAGTACCCTAATCAAAAAGATAATCCCTCTTTCCATCGTAAGCTAATTAGTTGTTAGGAAGTTGAGCCATCAATTCACAACAACCATGCCACAATTTTATTTATTTCTCACCTTGACATAAAGTACATCTCATGCAATATGGTTATCACTTCTATATCAAATAGTATGAAGAGAAGTGAAATTTATATTTTAATTGGTACAATTTTATTAAATCATAAAGTTGTGTTTCTTGTATCATTATAAGATAGTATATACTATAGATGATTGATATATTGATAAAATCACAACTTAAAAGTAATGCATTATCTGATGTAATATATTTCATATATAAAAGAAATTAAATTTGACAATTTATGCACCACCAATCATAATCCATGGATAGAACAAGCTCCGAATATCATAGTCTATGTTGAACATTGCATTATATATTAATAAATTCAATCACAATTATGTAATTAGTCATGCATGAATCATTATATATAACACCTACCACAAAAAAGCACTTGACAAAAAGAAAAGAAATGGAAAGAAAATGAGGCCGAATTAAATATCGAAACATCATCACCATCAATCTCTATGATTATTCCAATATAAAGTTTGGTTCAAGAAAGATACAACGAATAGAGCCTCAAAATAAAATAAGCAAAAATATAGTACTAGTATACATGTAAAGATTCGATGAATTTAGGCTAATATATACGGAAAAACAGTAAATAAAATAACTTTCCAAATATAGCATTAATCTCGAAAAATGAGATTAGTAATTAAATTAGTAAAAGGTTAGTGGAGGTGTATAAATAGAGGGTCCTAGGGTTAGGGTTTGGCCCAACACCAATTCCAAATAACCTAGCTCACCTTTGCTTCTTTCCAAACTTCTCTCTCTTTTTTTATCTTAATCCTCTCTCTGACAACCTAATTACACTTCCCTTAATTTCACAAAACCCCTCTTTTTTCTCTCTTTCTTTCCAATTTAACTAATAGAGATGAAGAAGAGGCAAGTGGTCTACAAGAGAGGAGGCGATCACCACAACTCCAGCAACTCCCCGAACTCGTCGTACGCGGTGAGGACGGTGAGGTACGCCGAGTGCCAGAAGAACCACGCGGCCAACGTGGGGGGATACGCGGTGGACGGATGCAGGGAGTTCATGCCGTGTGGGGAGGAAGGGTCCGGAGGGGCCCTCACGTGCGCGGCCTGTGGCTGCCACCGCAACTTCCACCGCCGCGAGGTTGAGGGGGAGGTGGCCGCCTGCGACGGCTCCTCCTCCCCGACCTCCTCCACCAACATGTAGATCAATAAGGTAATTAAGAGGGTGTGGGACTTTGGTGAGGTGTCTTGTTTTTGTGAGTGTGTGTTTCTGTGTGTGTGTGTTTGTGATGAGGTTTGGTTGTGTGTGTGTGTGTTTGTGATGTGGTTTGGTGAAGGAGTGCATCAGGTTAATGCAATGGAGGAGAAAAAAAAGTTAGGCCTTTTGTTTTGTTTTGTTCTTTCTTTTTGGGGGTTTCTTTTTTGGAATTTATTTTTGGGTTTTGTAGGTAGATATGAGTGTTGGATCTTGGTGTACTTGTTTCTGATTTGGTTTGATTCATATATATGTATATATATATATATGAAGAGATGTAAATTCCTATTGATGGTTTGTGTTTTTTTTGGGGTTTTGTGTGTGTTTGTATGAGTGCAATTGATGCCTATTGTTTTTACTTATATGCATGTAAAGCATGCTGCGGTAAATTATTTCATCTCCTTCTTTTTCCTCCTTTTTTATGGAGATCTTTTTCTTTGATTTTCAAAGAAAATAGGCCATTTTATGTAATTTTATCTCATCCTGAAAATGGATTTCTTGGGTTTCTTGATTTTATGTAACTTATTAGTTTGAAGTAGTGGGTGTGGTGTGTCAGTGTGTGTAAACATGTACAGACAAATTTGCTGGAAATAACAAGTGAAAGAAACCTAGTTAGTTCAAGTGATCATATGGTAAATTTCATTTACTGCTTTCTATTTTCTACAAATATTACAAAAAAGGTGTTTCAGATGCAGCTGTTGTGGAATTTACCTATTTCATCTGATGCCAGACATATTTACTAAAAAAAAGCAAGAAATATCAGAAAGCAAGAGATGAAAAAAAAATCAATCTTGATCTAAAATTGTTTATTAGCTACATTTAAACTAGAAAATTCTTGCAAATTTTTTTACTTTTAATTTAGCTAGTTTAAAAAAGCAGTTTTCATAGCTAAGTTGGTCTATTGAACTGACTGATAAAGAACCCAAGGGAACATCACTAAAGCGAAATCTTGACCTAATTAATATGTAGGGGAATTGACTAGATTAATTAGCTTCTTTAATTAATCTCCTCAGCCTTCCACTCATTTTCCTCTTTATTTTGGGACCTCTATCTCTAGAGTAAATTGGAAATTGTTTGGTCCATTTATTGTAATCGAGACGAAAATATGCAATAATGTGGCGACCGACATAGGTGTATAATCATCCCGTTAATTTTGAAGATCGGAATGAGATAAGAAAGATGGGAAACATTAAGGTGACAAAGTGATCATATTTATAGTAATCAAGAAAGAGGAATGCGACTCCACTTAACATTGTGCTTCTCCAAAACGATGCTCCATTTACTCTCATGTGCCATGAGATGCTCTCATTGTTAGGTATATGTTAATTGTTTTCAGGTATATGTCAAATCCACATCGTCACATATTTCATCGTTTTGGAATTTAGTCCCCATTTCCAGTTGGAATTGTAAAATTTCAATTCTTGAAAGAATGGAAATTTTGCATCTAAAGAGAGGCCTCAAATCATCTATTTGGAGAGTGTGTGGATGAGGGTTTTTCTAAACTATATATGAATGTCACATTACTCAATCGCATATAAAAACGAGTGATATATATAGAGGGACGTAATCATATTCTTTTTGTAAATATGATTCATTCTTCCTTTTTAATCCTAGCCCCACGATTTGAAAATTCGATGGCCAAAAATCAAGCTGATTTTGATTATTAAAATTATTAAATTAATAGGAAAATGTCATTTTTGGTATAGGATTACGATTCAGTTATGGTAGTTTCCATGATTTCCTCCCTCAATCATCAGCCAAAATACGTTGGAAGATTACATCCCTATTACACGCCAATGTTAATCACTTTCTACCAGAATTATCATCGTCTTCTACATTGAACACGTGTGCAATTTTTATTTTCTCGTCCCATAACAATTTGTTGAGAGATTATATCTCTGAATTATCATTGCAAAACCTCTTTTCCATTGAAGACATCTGCAGTGTTTGATTGTCGTCGCGAATCCTCTTTTCCATTCAACACGTCTGCTGTTTTTTCATTATCGTCTCTATTTTTCGAGATTTCACTCATTCTCGTTTTATTCATGTCAACAATGGAAGAAGGTTATACATTCAGTTACTTAATTGATTATTCACCAATTTTGGCAGAAAGTTATTGTATTAGTCGTGTAATTGACATCTATGGTTTTCTGTATTTGTTTGTGATTTCGTGTAATTGACGTCTATGGTTTTCTGTATCTGTTTGTGATTAGTTCATCCTTGTATTCAGATTTATTTTTCATCGATTGTCGTTTTATTTTCATGAAATCATCTAACATTTACAGTTTTTCGTGTTTTCTTTTCCGGAGTTACATCTTGTAAATTTTTGACATTTACAGTTTTAATGTGTGTTTTAGATTTGGTACAGTAAATAATGTACCAATAGTATCTAATAATATACATTTGTATCAGTGAATAATGTACAGATTGAAGAGACTAATGTTGAAAGGAACTTGAATTCATGCCCTTTGAATTCAGCAATCCATGGGGCTAGGTTGTAGTACTCACTCACAAACGGAACCATTACAAAGGGCAGAGAGTTTGAATCATTCCCCTTGGGTTTAGCAACCCAAGGTGCTAGGTTATAGTACCACCACATGAATTAAATTTCATTATTTAATGCGTTTAAGATTTGGTACAGTAAATAATATACCAATAGTATCTAATAATGTGCATTGATCAGTGAATAATGTAAAGATTGAATAGAATAATGTTGAAAGGAAATTGAATTCATGCCATTTGGGTTCAGCAATCCATGTGGATAGGTTGTAATACCCACTCACAAACGGAACCATTACAAAAGGCAAAGAGTTTGAATCATTCCCCTTGGGTTTAGCAATCCATGAGACTAGGTTATAGCACCACCACATGAATTAAATTTCATTTTTTAATGCGTTTAAGATTTGGTACAGTAAATAATGTACCAATAGTATCTAATAATGTGCACGGATCAGTAAATAATGTACAGATTGAAGAGAATAATGTTGAAAGGAAATTGAATTCTTTCCCTTTGGGTTTAGCAATCCATGGGGCTAGGTTGTAGTACCCACTCACAAGCGGAACCATCAATAATGTATCACATTAATCTAATATAGTATATACATCCTTTGACATGCATAATGTACAAAATCAAGCAATTAATGTATACATTAATCTGTTAATAATGTAACTAAACAAAGAATTAATGTACACATAAAAAAAACAACCATACAATTACAACAAATGGTGAACGACCAAATAATCAATTAAACCCTCCTGAAATATAGGAGGTTCCCTTTCTTTGATCTACTTGGCCCTTCACCCACTTCAGCTTGCACTTTAGGGGGCTCCTCTTTTTGTTCTGTCATTCTCTGCCAGAAACGCTGCGCAATTGCTAACGGGACAACACCATCCAACATCTCTTCATAGTCTACCCTTGGTAGCTTTGATGTTGTGTAAAAGACGGTTTCAAAAATTTTAGAGTCCTATATAACATAATATTGTACACGCAACATCAATTAATGAATATGTCATCACATATAATGTAGTACATTAGTAGCAAATAATGTAACAATTAACCTGAATAATGTAACCTAATATGTGTACGAATATAATAGACACTACTATACCCTAGCCCATGGATTGCTAAACGATTTGTCCAAAATAAGACACAGTAATGTATCACATTAATCTCCTATAATGAACACTTCTTGCTAAATAATGTACAAAAATAAGCAAATAATGCACAGATCAATAAAACATCCACTTAATTCCAAGATTTCTTTGAAATCAATTGATACAGCATATCACAAACACATAATGGACAACAATGCTTACAGTAATGTACAAATATTCCATTTATACAAACGACAAGTTCAATAGATTGCTTAATAATGTACAACAACAAACATATAATGCACAAATTCAGGGGAACTAATAGATGTAGCTTAAACCAAAAACTTATATACCGCTGCGTATACACCACTGCCTACTATAATGTACAAGTTCTCGATGAATACAAATGGCAAATGTAAGAGATTGGTCAATAATGTACAACATCAAGCAAATAATGCACAAATTCAAGGGAACCAATCGATTCAGATTAAAACAACATCATCATATACTCCACAGTTACAATAATGAACAATTTCTCGATGAATACAAATGGAAAGTGCAAGAAAGTCAATAATGTACCACAAAAACAAATAATGCACAAATTCAGGGGAACCAATCGTTTCAGATTAGAACAAAATCACCATATACACCACATACTACAATAATGACCAACTTCTCGATGAATACAAATGGCAAGTGCAATAGATTGCTCACCTGCAGTCTGGGTAGGTTGGCTTTTGAAGGGTCTGCCTCTTTTCATCATTGATGTTCTGTCAGACAAACCAACAATCAAAACATAATAAAATTTAATTTACAAAATCGACAATTACACAATTGTATTCCGGTAATTAACTACAAAATTCAACAATGGACAAAACCCTAACAAAAATTAGCCCTATTTCAGGATTTACGGATATATGAACTGAACGTTTGTGAAAAATCATGAAAAATCAACCGAACGATGGTGAAATTCATCGATTCAAAGTGCCTATTCACGAAAAATTGGAACTTTTAAAACCTACCTTCTTGTCGAATGGAAAAAGACCGTCGCGTGTGAAGGGATTGAGGCTTCAACTCTGAAACGGCGGCGGAACGTGGATTTGACTGCGGAAATCGAAGCTAGGGTTTAAGAATGGTTGGGAATGAGGGGAGACGATTGAGGATTTTGGGTTGAAGAGGAATGCGGTTGGAGAGAGAGAGAGAGTATTTGGAAGGTCACTCAAAATCCCGCTTAATTACGTGTGTGATTCATTGTATTTTTACATTTATAACCCTATAATGTACAGACTACAACTAATAATGTAAAACGGTTCCCTATATTAAAGCTTCGTCATAACCGTCCAACATCTTAATCCAATGGTTGATATTAAGTTGGAACTTAACACTAAAGGGGCAATAGGACCTTAATACTCCTATATATATATAATTGTATTAGTGAAGTGTTTGAAGATATAATAGCACTATCCAATTTGTTGCACAAAAATATGTACCTTGGTACAAGTGTGTGAGGTCATTATACTTTAATATTATAATGTGTTTGTGAACAAGAAAAAGAAAATGGCCAAGAACATTTATATCAACTAAGTAAGTTAATTTGTGCTTATGTTTTAAAAAGTAGCATCAAATTTGGTGTCACAACTAAAATTAAGAAATAAAAATGAAAATTTACCATTAAAGCAAAAATAAATTACATTAACGGCGTATTAGACAATTAATTATGTCCTTAACATGAAGACGATTTTCTTTGCACACTAATTTTGGCCATTTTTATACTTGCGTTCTAATTTTGAAAGATGAGTTTATTGTAGTAGAATTTCATGCCCTTACAGTAAAAGGTGTGACTGGCTTGTCAAACTTTTAAAGAGTTATATACAAAAGTTGATTATAGTTAGATCTATTTTGTGCCTACTTAGCTAAAGCAAATAAGAAAAAGAAATTTTCCTGAGAAAAAGAAAAGCAAAGCATGTTGAATGTGAATAGCAATGGCTTGTTTACACTGGATATTATTTTAGCCCATGGGCTTTAATAAATTTTAACTATTTTATGTAATGCTGTAGGGCTACGAGTTGATATAATGATTGTAAACATATGGGCCTAGTATTGGGCCCTTTTCCAGCAATTTCTTTCATGGACTAAATAGGAGCTACTGTTTTAGGCCCATCACAGGAATAGAGAATTTGATACGGACTTAACGAGTATTCAATTTCACGTTTAATCTAATTTCAAATTTCTTGAGTAATTAGTGTGAAACTCAAAATGGTCGTAAAAACAAAATGTTTTTGGTGATAATGTGGAAATTGATTTTTTTTTTCTTTTTTTTAATGTAGTTTGTTTAAAGGTGTTTCATTGATTCTCCGACCAAGAAAAGATAAAATGGAAGAAGAAATATAATGGTTCAATCTTAATATAGATACGTTTTGTAGAGTTATGTTATAAGATGATGATTCTATGATGTTTTGGGAAAATACATTTTGCAGAAAAAACGGCGGATCTTAAAAAATTTTCAACCAGCAAAAATATTAGAACAACAAGTCATCGAAAATAAAACTGATTAATTTCGGTTTAAATTTATATTCTTGTTAGTTTTTTAATTGGTGAACGGAATTAGGATATAAATTAGTAATTAATTTGGAAGGAATAAGCAAATTCAATTTTTTGAAATGGCGATATTAATGTGGGAGAGTAATGAATTCATAGTAATGCAGAAATCATGTGTTTGAGAGAGTGAGGCTGACACATTTAAATCAGTAGATAGAACCATATCACAAATTTCTAATCTTTATGTTTTCCGAGTACTGTGGTCCAACCCTAACTTTTTTCACACTTTAATTTTGTTAGAGGCATTTATAACAAATCTTACCAAATTGTGGTTACGCTCTGACACTTCTTTTTTCACGCCATTAATTATTTATCTAATTCGATAGCAACAATAATTAGGGTTTAATCATGATGAATACAAGCATGCAACATGTTGAATTTCTTCAAACCAACCCAATTGGTGAAAAAATTAATTACATTATCTTTTAGTTATAATTTATCTTTTTCTAACCTTCTTGTAGTAGCTGTAGATATGTTGAATTAAAATAAACAAAAACAAAACCTAAAGTTTGTTAATGAATGTCAAAGTGTAGGTGACTATGAGGGAAATAGATATAGTAATTCCTAGTAGTAATTGGACCACTAAATTTGAAAAAGAAAAAAAAAAGAATAAATTTTCATCATTTATGTATAAGAAGGTGTCTAATCGCAATATGCTTATAAATTTAATATACTAAGAATTGTATTTATTATAGGAATTTAATTACTAATGTAGCTTTTAAAAAAAATAAACTCCTATTTGAATGAGGGAATTACAAATAAACTCATATAGAAAGGAAGAAATTACGACTGATGTCAAGAGGGGCAACTCATACATTAATTACTAATGTAGCTTATTCAACAACCATATGCTCAAATTAAAAAAGAGAATTTGCCCTTATAAATTCCAATAAATGTAAAATATATGATTATCTTAAAATTAATTAGTTTTGCAAGTGGGTTGTCACAAAAATAAGCACAAGAGAAATTGTGACCACTTTAAGGGGACCGCTTTCATAAACTTTTGGTCGAAATAATTTCCCACGAAAAGTCATTTAAAAAAAACTGAAATTTAGCACCATTGGGTTTTTACTTATTTAAACCAAACACAATTATTTCATTCCAAATTTGTTCATCACCAAAAGAAATCCTTAACCACATGCCGTTGTAGTAAATAGTTTCAATACCACATGTCTCTTTTGATGATGATAAAATCGCATCATGTTTTTATGGGCAAACAAATACAATCAATTCATTCATTTATCGCATGGAACGCCCTAAATTGTTTCTCAAATACATATTTCATACTCCTAATTTACCTTGTTATAATGAGATGAAATGTAAAATGAAAATGCGACACTAAATGTTTTACTCGATCCCTCATATCTCTTGCTTTTGTGTTGTCGACAACTATAAACAATTCATTTTAAATTTGGAAACACAAATTTGATTTTTAACTCATTCTATTTAATGGGTTCAAAACATATTTTTGAAATGTGGATGATTCCAAATTGAGTAGACTAGTAACTCAAATTTCTAGAGTCAATTGGGATAGTTAAAATGTATCGTTGCAAAACCTAAAATTTCCAAAACCGTACTTTGATATATATGACCATAAAAAATAGGATTCATGTCAAAGTCTAAAAGAATTAAAAACTTAATTTTATGTTTTAATCATAAATGAATTAAAATTAATGCATTTAAATTTTAGAGTGTAGAGGCTGCGGGGCAACATGGCATGAGAAATTAATTAAGGCCGCCGCCCAATTAATTATTGTAACATTCCATTTTCTGCATACTTTGAAAATCCAACTCTTATCACATGTATCGATGTTGTAAGAATTTTTGGATTAAATACGGCAAAACTTTTATTGGGACAATTAATTAATGTTTATGCAGGAAAATTTGTCAAGGTAAATATTTTATTAACTGAGAGAGAAACGCATTATTAAATGTTGGACCAAGACTGGAAATACTTTCGAAGTTTGAGAGTTTTTTAAAAAAATAAGCGAAACAATATAAGTAATTAAATGTTGGAAATTTGAATTGATATATTACTTTGCTTAAAATTGAAATCGTACTAGCTGAAGAGAATTAGTAGAATCCACCTGTATATAAGTGAATAGACCACTATTAAAAGATAAATCGTGCATGTGGTCCTCGCAGCTAAACTATAATTATAATTGAATTTGGGAATTACTTAATTCAACAAACCATTCCAACAAAAAACCATGTAAGATGTATCATGTGATGTTATTTGGAAAAGAGTAAAGGCCAAAATTGGTCCTGAACATATAGCCATTTTACGATTTTGGTCCTAAACATTATCTTTTGGATTTTTTGGTCCTGCACATATGGACATTTGATCATTTTGGTCCTCCGTCAATATTTCCGTTAAAAACTAACGGTCAACATTATCTTTTGGATTTTTTGGTCCTGCACATATGGACATTTGATCATTTTGGTCCTGCACATATGGAATTTTGATCATTTTGGTCCCCCATCTACATTTTCGTTAAAAACTAACGGTCAACGGCCGATTTTTGACTAAAACAATGGGTTGGGTCGGGTCGGGTTTGGGTTACACGTTAAGAAAAAAATAATATTTTCTTAAAATCTAAGCATAATATTTTCGTTAAAATCTAAGGATAATATTCTTAAAAAATTAATTAATATTTTTTAATTAATAAAATTAAAGTATAGTATTTTTTAATTAATTTTTTCTTGAATTTGAAGAAAATATTATGCTTAGATTTTATTAAAAATAATTTTTTAATTATTTAATTTTATTATATAGATTTAATATTAATATACTTTAATTTTATTATTTTGATTAAAAAATGATTATTTTAATTTGGTAATTTTTTATTTTATTGTGTAATATCATGTTTAAATCCTATAATAACATCATGTTTTAGTCGTTATAATATTTTTAATCAACAAAAATAACTAAAAATTAAAGTTTGATAATTTTTTAATTAATAAAAAATAATTATTTTTTTTCTTAACGTGTAACTCAAACCCGACCCAAACACGACCCGACCCAACCCATTGTTTTAGCCAAAAATCGGCAGTTGACCGTTAGTTTTTAACGAAAATGTTGACGGAGGACCAAAATGATCAAAATTCCATATGTGCAGGACCAAAATGATCAAATATCCATATGTGCAGGACCAAAATGATCAAATATCCATATGTGCAGGACCAAAAAATCCAAAAGATAATGTTGACCGTTAGTTTTTAACGAAAATGTTGACGGGGGACCAAAATGATCAAATTTCCATATGTGCAGGACCAAAATGATCAAATGTTCATATGTGCAGGACCAAAAAATCCAAAAGATAATGTTTAGGACCAAAATCGTAAAATGACTATATGTTTAGGACCAATTTTGGCCTTTACTCTTTGGAAAATAACAAGTATACTTATTATGATAGTAGTTAACTAGTAGTACTTCATAATATATACAAGCAGAGCTTGTATATTTATTTATATTAATCATGTGAAAGAGCTTCCCATTTTTATTTATTTATTGTTTAATTTTTATATTTAGATGGGTTTCTCAATTCTGAAATAACCCTTTTAATTAAAACTGGGCCAAGCCTAATACAATAAAACTGGGCTTCGTTACAAAAGTGTTAACTGGTTTGATTCACTGTTTATCTCCCTTTTAAATATTATTATTTCGAGTTCCACTAAATATTTGGATTTATTTTTATATACAAGATTTTTATTGTATAGAACTTATCACTTGACGTTTGTAAGTATATAGGCAATCCATAGTAATGTGTTGTATCCAAAGCAAAAAGGGAAATTAAAAAAGGCCCAAAAATATACAAATATTGTATAGTACATATAATTAATAAGATTATTTTTCTTTTTAAGCACATCAATATTTTGAACTAGTAAAAAGTAAAACCCGTTGCATAACAATGTAAGTACACTAAAATGGTTAAAGTGCACCGACAATAATTAACTTTATTTCGCAAGATATACATTATTTACTCTGCTTTTTAATTGCATTAGAGATTGTGAATAAAATGCAGTTAGGTAAATTGAAGAATTTAATAAATCAAGGGACCACTTGAGAAAGAAATAAAAAGTTTAAAAAATAAAAAAAAAGTGCAGAATCACAATTTATGCGATGAGGTGGTCCAGATTCGTGAATGATCTTAAATGTAAGATTATCTCAATCTGGAATTTTTCAAATGATGGATGCCTTCATTATTTAATTTTTGGGGTCGCGTATTTGACCTAATTAAGGAACCTACTCCTACTTTACCTCATTCTCCTTCATTACCATTATGTCCTATATGGCTATATCTCATCAATAAATCATACCCCAACTTAATACTCCTACGACTTCTGTCCCATTAATTATGGCTCCGGATTTTTAAATATATATTGATATTTAGGAGGAGTTGAAAACTAGTTTCAAATGGTGTGAACAATATTTATATTGAGCACTAAATTTGTGTAAGCGATAAGTGTGTTTTAAGGAGAATATGAATGATAGTATTTATATTACTATTAAAATTGTGTAGGGGCCGACATATAAAAAGTTATTGGTAGAGACTGTATTAACTAATTTTATTGAAAATATTTTTTGGATGATTTGGAATATTGATATAGATTAGTGACAACATTTTTTGGATAAATTCAAATATTTTATAATAGAAAAAAGAGTTTAAAATGAGACTTAAATCTCTGAAATATTTTATTTGGATCCGTTCATGGTCACGAGATATGAAGTTGGTTCACAAGATTTAGATATGTAACAAAGTTTGAATATCATAACACTCTCTTTGTATAGAGGTATAAAGTTCATAATCTTGTTGATGTGCATTGTAATATATTTTCCTAAGTATGTAGAATTTGGTAGAAGTATGTAGTGCTTATAATTTAATATAGTTTCCTTAAGTATGTACACTGTCAATATCAAATATGAATATATGATATAGGACATTGTTTTTCACTTGCAAACATCAGGTATTCCTAAAATATTAGAAGTTCGAACGACTGAAAAGTCACATTTAAATTACTTTTTGTGTATTTTTTATCTTTAGGCTAATAGATTATTATTGTCAACCAAAATTGGATCTTGATAAGATTTCTGTGTCATTTCTCCAGTGACAGTATATCATGTGTTCAGGTAATGTTAATTACTTAATTGCTTCCCACAATTCTTTTCTGCATAAATATTTTATAAAAAAAATAATTGAAGAGGCAGATATAAAAGTATAATAATCTCGTACCGTTTTACTGTAATTAGAAAAAGCCACATATATTTATGCCTAGCATAAAATATACTGAATTCGAATTGAATAATCATGTGGTGAAATTGGACCCATGTTTGGGCTAAGTATTTGAGGCTTTATTTTGTGGTCCTTCAGTAATTTAAATTTTATTGTACACGTCCTTAAATATCCCTTTCAAGTCCCCACACTCCAATTGTTTTACTTTTGTCTCTCTCCGTCTCCTTATATAAATATTGTACAAGCTTCATTCTAAATATATAGGTACAAATATAGTACTATATTTTATAAATTAGACAGTGTTAGCCTTGTAAATTTACTGAATAATTGACACCAAAACTTATTAATGAGATATTTGGAACTATTTGATTTGCGGCCCAAATAAAGCCCGTTCGGTGATTAAAAAAAGAAAAAGAAAAAGAAAAAAATATTCACAAAATTAATATTTGGACTTTTTGTTATTATTTTTATTCTGTTCACTGATATTGGTAATCTTTATTTCAGGATATATTAATTAAAACAATTACATATTCTAATTTTACACTACAAAGAAAACAAATTGACTACACTAGGGTGCAAATATATATGTATCAAAAGACACTTCGGAAGGACATCAAATGTAATTAGTATTACTATCTATATCAAGCGATTATCCATGTTAATAAAATTTATTAGCAACTGTGACAATAAAAACCCTATTGTTCATGGATTATTCTGTAGTAAATAAAATACGGAGTAGAATTTTTTATTGGAAATATAAAGTCCATAATTGAAGATGTTATTCCAAACTTTTTAAAAGAGAGAAAAATTAAATTCCAATTTCCAAATAAGACAACATAATATCGTGGTTTTCTACTCAAATTAGAGATAATATAGATTGTTAAAGGAACGCAAATAGCTGACATCAGTATGCCTAAAATCCATGATTATTTCTATATTACAAACAAATGACTGTATATTTCCGAGGAAGCCACATAAAGTTACTAAAGGTGAGTAAATGGACAATATTACCCATGAGGTTAAAAAAAGGTGAAAATAGTTGAAATATCTAAAGACAATGATAAAGGACCTCAAATAAAGTTACTCTATAAAAGATTCATAAAAGATTAAAATTGACGAATAATTTTAGTTAAAACTTAGCGTAATCGATTTTGGGAAAAACTAGATTAACTGTAACGATCTAAACGCTTAACTCTAACTCTCACCCGTCCAATGTGTGCAAAAATTCATATTATATGAATATATAGTATATGATGCTATTTTTAACTTTCCAAGAAACAAAGTTCAATTTCTCTATTTAGTTTTAATTCTCAAATAAGTCAATATATACAATGTCGCCTCTTTTATTCGTGTTCATCTTCTCTATTTTATTTTTGATGGGTAACGCAAATTCCACATACTAATCCATCTAAAATCTGCGGATTTGTGTTACACACATAATAGCAAGTTTAAGTGGTGTCACAATGTTGGCATTGTCCCAAAACTTCATTAACTACAATTAGTCTTCATTTCAAACTATTCTATTCTCAGTTTCTATATCTAGTTTCTATATCTCGCCTCAGAGTTAACTCAATTTTTCCACCAACTTTCTATATAACAACTACATATACTAATAAATTAGCGGTTATTTGTCACCCACATAATGGCGTGTTTAAGTGGGATCAGTGGGTTGGCACCGCATTTCACCATTCCATCAATGGAAAACTTTATTAACTAAAATTAGTCATCATTTCCAATTATTTGAATTTTAGTTTCGATACCTCGCCTTGAATCAACTCAAATTTTCCACCAACTTTCTAGGCAACAACCGTATATTCTACTAAACCAACGATTTTTTATCGCCCTCATAATGGCGTGTTTAAGTGGGATCAAAGGGTTGGCACCGCCTTTTGGCATTCAGTCATAGAATGGAAAACTTCATCAACTAAAATTAGTCGTCATTTCCAATTATTCAAACTCCAACTTCGATAACTCGCCTCAAAGTCAACTCAATTTTTTCCACCAACTTTCTAGAGAGCAACTACATATACTAGTAATCAACGGTTTTTTGTCGCATGCATAATGGCGCAGGTTCAAGTGGGATTAGTGGGTTGGTATCGACTTTTGGCACTCAGTCATAGAATGGAAAACTTCATTAACTAAAATTAGTAAACATTTTCGTTTCTTTGAATTTTAGTTTTAATATCATTCTTCAGAGTCAACTCAATTTTTCCACCAACTTTATAAAGAACAACTACGTACACTGATAAATCACCAGTTTTTTGTCGCCCACATGATAGCGAGTTCAAATGGGATCAGTGGGTTGGTGTCGCCTTTTGGCATTCCAGTCATAGAATGAAAAACTTTCCAAACTACAATTGCAAATACAAATTAATAAATATTTTAGGTTATTTCATCCAATTTAATAGTAATAACAGTTGCATGTGACATGTAGGTGTAATAGGAGAAGCAAATAATGGTCAAGGAAGTGTACACGGGTAAAATCTCCTCAACTTAACTACAAATGTGTTCCAAAATTAAAGTATTAAAATAGAGTAATTCAAAACATAATTTAAAAGTGAATTTAGTGATGAGTACATGCATCATGATTCCCATACCAGGAAGAAACAATGATAAGTGGTAAGACTTGAAAGAGGCAAAGAAATTGCAATAATGAAGAAGTGTTAGGGGCTTGCCAAAATGTATTTGCATAATAAACTAAGATAAAATCTCAGAAAAAAAATCCAGCTATGTACCCATGGCCCACTCTCTTGAGAAGTTAATGAGAAAGGATTGTCCCACACCTTCGGTTGTTGAATCTCTATCTCTCACTCACTCTTTCACACACACACACACACACACACACACAAATGCCTTTGCACCCCTCAACACCCAAACATAAAACCCTCTCTCTCCCCAAAACCAAACACACACAGAAGCAGTGGCGATGGACAAGACATTCCCAATTTGTCACCTTCCAATAATTACACACACTCACTTACACAGAATGTGTATCAAACTACAGATTAGCCTAAACTTTAACTTGTTAATTTTGATTCAATGTAAAAAAACTTGACAAGTAATCACTTGATTTTCAGGAGTTTGTTAAGCGTGATTGAACAATCACCCGACGATGATACCTGTTTGATTGCATTTCGAACACTACCTCTGAAGGCCTTTTGTTTAATTGACCCAGTTTGATGAAGTTGACCATTATCGGATTATTGATTATTATTGCTTGTTGATCAATTGTTTCAATTTCGAATTTGATATTAGTTGATCACTTATTTATGTTCTTGAATTTGATGTTAGGTTGATGAACTGAGGGTAAGCAGTGCATCGCCGGTCATAAGGACAAAAGCGTCAAATAACACTTTAATCTTTGAAATCACTTTTATATCTCCATAAAACTTAATCAGATCTATCAAATGCCAATGTTTAACATCAAAATTGATATAAGCTTTATAATTATCCCTCTATAGATTTATCTTAATTAGTAGCAACCGAGCCATTATAAAAATTCATCATCGGTGCTTGTCTTGAAAGCAAAGTTTAACTAGTAAAGATTTCATTTATATTAACGTAGGATTAGCTAAGAAACCTTAATCTTAGCTACTAAGCCCCCAATAATATACTTAGGCAACAAATCTTGGTTTATTCTCTAAGCTATCATCATCATCGTCATCCCAAACCAAATAAATATGCCAAAAAATCAAAAATGGGACTTACGACAATTAATTTGTGAAATTTGAGGATGGAATTTCTTACAATAGGGAATCCCTATGCATAGATAGATAAAGTTTAAATACATGGCATAAAGTAAAAGATGCAGGCAAACAAAAGGAGAAATGGCATCTAAAGCATATCATTAAATTATGCAGTTAGGAATAATATTTTTAAAACCTTGAAGAAATCAGTATCTATCCATCTTCTTGCCGAAATAAAGAAAGTATCTGAAGAAGATGCTAATTCAAAATATAAAAAAAAATAGAGTAATAAAACAGCCTCAATTTATGCACCCACTACCACTTTGTGCTGCTGCAAATTGGACAAAACAACACCCTGTTTCATGCATGGCGATCGATTCAAATATTTGAAGGCTAAAAAACTTGGAATTGAACAAAAACCCTAAAAAAGGTGCAATTCAACAAAAATTCCAAATATGGTAATATAGCTAATAATCCTCCTCCATTTCAATATGATCCTCAGAAATTTGATCATGGCTAGTCATATTAATAGCTAAAATTAAACAAAAGATGTAGCAAATCTAAAATGAAAGCAGAGATTAAGAAAACTAATCGACGATTGCAGCTGATCCCCCAAATTTCGGTTTCCTTTTTCTTTTTTCCTCGCTATCTAATTTTATTTAATTGAATCATCCATCGCGTTTTGAGATTCGATCAAGAAGAAGAAGATCCATTAGTACCAAGGCCGTGAGCATGGAGATGGAGCTGCTCCTCGTTCATGTCGCTGTAGCTCATGCCGTTGCCGTTGGAAACGGCGACGGCGGGGGAGGGGGAGGGAGTTGAGATTTCGGTTTTGGATAAATGCGGCATCAGCTGCGGAGGGGGATTGTTGTTGTTGTTGTTGTCGTCGTCCTTCTTCCCGAATGTGTTTTTGTTGTTGTGCATCCAGACTTTGAAGACGCCTTTATCGACCCCGATTTCGCCGCAGAAGGAGTTGGTGGCGTCTTCGTCACGCTTCTGCATTTTCCACTCGACTTTCTCCGCGAATTCCAGCATTTTCTCCTTTTGGAATTGGGTGAATTTGGTGCGGTAGCGCTTGCGGCTGCCGGAGCTGAGGTTTCCCCCGCCGGCCGAGATTGGGGAGGTGTGGTGGTGGCTGACGTCGGAGGGCGGCGCGGAGAGGCCGTGGCTGAGGGCGAGGAGCATGTGCGGCGCGGAGGGGTAGTAAGAGGAGGAGATCGGCGGCGGGGAGGGGGAATTGTTAGGGCTGGAGCCGCTCCGAGGAGGGGGCGGGTGGTGGCGGTGGTGCGGCTGGAACTCAATCGCCGGCACGGCGGAGGGGGGGTGGCGCGTGGGTGGGGGGATCCTCCGGGTCGCGGCGGTGGAAATTGCGGTGGCAGTTACACGCGGCGCATTTTAGCGAAGTGGGGAGAGCCGGGTCGGAAGCCGGGGCAGGCATGAACTCGCCGCATCCGTCGACGGCGTGGCCGCCCAGAGCAGCTGCGTGATTCTTGAGGCATTCCTTGTAGGTGACGACGACGGGGTGGTGGAGGAGCGGCGCGTGGCGCTTGAGGACGCCGTTGGAGAAGGGCGGGGCAGATTTGGGGGCGGGCTGGATCCGGGTGGGAGTCTCGGACTCTGCCTCCGGAGTTTTGACGGTGGAATTGGCTAAGTCCATGTCAGCTGAAAAAACATCTAAAAACACATGCGCTATTGGTGATCAATCAACAGTAATTGATTAATAGAGGCGTAATTAGGGTTTGGGGAGACATCTAGAGAGAGAGAGAGAGAGAGAGAGAGAGAGAGAGAGAGATTTAAGAGGAAGAAGGAAGGAGAAGGAGGAGAAGAAGATGATGAGACTGTAGATAATAAAAATCTGAGAGTCTGTGGTTGTGCTTGCTTCTTAACCACTTGTTTTGGGGGGTTTTAACCTGAGTTGTAATCCCCTCTAGTTAAGTTTCCTTGCTGTAAATTACATGAATGAATAAATAAATGCACCCCACCCTTCCCATCAACTGCTTTCTCATGTGAAATCATAAATACTGCTACTATTTTCACTTGTACAAATACATAACATGATATTGCATGACAACCTGCACTCGCACACCATTTTACAAAAATACTTTTAATACCTAAATTATCATCCTAATTGTCGTCTTATTTTTTTTGTCTGTGCTTAATTAGGCAGTCAAAGGTAAGCTAAAAAACAGTGTTGGAATTTTAACACCATGCTTAGTTTAAGTAATGATTAAGGTTCCAACTAATGGCAAATCCTGTTAGGTAGCTCACTCATAAATCGTATTATTAATCAAAATTTAATTATAATTAAATAAAGATTCATATTAAGAGAAAATATAAAATTCTTCATAAAACAAACTGGATTTTAATTTCAAAATAAAGACATTACTAACCCAATTTTACACTCCCATCTTAACCATAAAATGTCTCATTTTGCAGGAAATAGACATAAACATAAAATGCCACAATTTAATTTTTATATTATGTATATATCTCATATTCTATTATCTAATATTTTCACCGTTTATTTAAAAATTAATGCTACGCGTCTTCATTAACTTTTCCATCGCATCTTATCAAACCCGGGATAACACAAAGTTCAACGGTATCGGCTGAACAAATCAATGTATAAGAGCGTCATTAATGTAAATGTCAAATAGGATCGGTTGGCAAAGAATGTCGGTGCATTAAAGTCGCGTAATGTAAACGCAGATTTACCAATGTAACTCGGGATAAGACAAAGTTCAACGGTATCGGCTGAACAGATCAGCATATAAGAGTGTCATTAATGTAAATGTCAAATAGGATCGGATGGCAAAGATTGTCTGTGCATTAAGGTCGCTTAATGTAAACGCGGATCAACAAATGGCAAGGCATGATACCAAAATTAATTAATGCCATGTAATGTTAACGCGGATTAACAAGTGGTGAGACATGGTACCAAATCGCTGCAGGTAGGATACCATGTTCGATTTGCGGTCCGTCCAACCAGTGGTTGCGCTACCGGACTTGGAACCGCTCAGCAACCCAATTTATTCAATTAAAAAATAAATTTTACTATATTTTTATTCAAATTTTCATTCATAAATACAATACCAAATATTTAAATTTTGTAGTAAATAAAACTCATCTTCATCTTAATCACATAACCTTTGATATTTAATAAATGTAAATTTAATAATCTAATATTATTGTAAATAAAACTCATCTTCATCTTAATCACATAACTTTAATTATTTATTAAAAAAGGAAAATTAATTGAATATATGAAATTGGAGTAATCGAGAACAAAATAAAGATTTTAACATATTTTTGTATACTTTGGTATGATTGGTGGACGTTATGAAATTTGATGGATCTGAAAATTTATTTAAATTAAATAGGGAGTAGTAGTATTTTAAATAAAAAAGAAAATGGAAAAAAATTATGAATAATAAAGCAGGAAAGAAAGTACAATGTTGCGTGAGAGTCGCATATTATTTTTACCCTGATTGACGCAAAATAAAACAAGGCAGGCTCTGCTCTTCTGCTGCATTTACTGAACCCACCTTAATTTGTCAAAGTTACCTGACACCCCCCACTTACCCACCCTACCCCCCCCCCCCCCAACCCCCCGTCGTTCTTTCTACATCAAACCCCCAAATTGCCCATTCCACCTTACCTCAAAACAATACTCCCTCCGTCCCATTAAATATGCAACATTTGTTTTTCGACAAGTAATTTTATTTAGTGTTGTTTTGTGAGTTAATAAAGAGAGGGTAAAGTAAGAGAGAAGAAAAAGTAGAGAGAGTATTGTTTCCATTTTTAGAAACGTTTCATTTTTAATGGGACATACAAAAAAGGAAAACGTTTCATTTCTAATGGGACAGAGGGAGTATTTACTTTGTTATCGCTGCAGGGGCATAGCGCAGTTGACAACGGAGGAGCAGATCTTGCTGCAATATTTACTTTGTTATCCCTTCTTCCCAAATTACCCTTCTTTACACATTGCTTTCGAATATTTTGAGATGTAAAGTTGGAAATTCCGCCCTAAACATTATTCTAAATCAATAACATTTCTTTAATAATTAAATTTATCAGGCATTAATATTGAGTATATTCCAAATACGGGTTACTTAAATTGAGAAAAAAGGTTTTAAGTTTTAATTAAGGAAATTGATGGAGGACAAAAGCATAATATGGTATGGTTTATGAGGACCATCGGTTATGCAATGGCTACGTCCCTAAATTTACCACTTTTGTCGGATTCCATAGAATTTTGAGACGTTGAGGGTTTTGTCCGATTAATATTGTAAACATATTTATCTGTAACGCCTTAGTTTTAATTTAATTTTTAAATAAAGCTGATTTCATTTTTAAATAAAAATTGAAGTGATCGTAATCCGTTTTTATTAATTTTTTAAACCTTAAAGTCCAAGTTTGGACGTATGGTTTTTGGAGCTTACTGCATGACATGTTTAATAGTCGAATAAACTATGGTTAAGCTCCGCTAAATATTCCTAAATATAGCCACGTGTTCTAAACAACCCTCATGCTCCAACACGTGTAATTTTTATAATTGTACCTTTTTTACAATAATTGATGCCTCTTTTTAAGGTGATCAACTTTAGGATTGACAGTTAACCAAGGTATTTAATATTTAATACTACTACAATGATTCTTTCATGTTTAATTAATTGTACTTTATATATTGACAAAGGAATCAACTCATTCTACTTGTCTGTATTTGAGTGGTCTTTTGGTAGAGTTCTATAGAACTTTTGTGGTATTTAGAGAAACTAAACGATAATAATTGCATATTAGCTCTTTTTAGTTGCAAATCAATGTTAGTTGATCACTAAAATGGTAAGATATTCTATGTTACTATTAAAATCTAAGATCATTATATTTTTTTAAAAATTTTATTACGTAGATAAATGTTAAAGTAGATAAATCATTATCCATAATCATGATTTCTCTATCTAGTACTAAAAGTAAATCGAGCTTTATTTAACCTCAGTATCAACAATAAGAATGGCGTGGTTGATGATTGGCGAATTTTTGATGGTAATAAATGCAGGTAATAAATATAGATCACGACACAGAAAGTTACGTGGTTCGATTTACTGAGGTAAATCTACGTCCACGGGAAGAAAGGAGGGCAAATTTGTATTGCTTGATCTGGATTACAGCTTACAATACTGACTTGCTATATGAGATTCGATATCTAGAGAGCTTAACCCTTGTCTATCTGATCTAAGTTCTATTTATACATTTGAACCAAGATCGTGGCTTGCAGGTTGACAACTGCTTCATACCACTAGATAGATCGTGGGTGTAGTGGAGGTCGTGGAGGTCCTGCATGGGTCCACTATCTCCTTGTTCGGTCGAATACTGAGACCGAACTGCTGAACTTTGCCGATCAGCTTTTGCCGATCTGAGAGTAGAGCTTGATTGGTTCTTTTGCCGATCTGAGAGTAGAGCTTGATTGGTTGGCTTTTACCGAGCTGTAGGCTGCGACCGAACTCTTTGGTTGTGCCGAACCGAACTGAACTCTTTGAGTTTTGGGCTAATGGGCCGTCACTGCTATTGGGCTCGCCATTAGGGTTTAGTTGTTTAGTTCGTACCCCATCACTACCCCCCCGAAAAGCGAAGTGAATCACTTCGGCATTTTGGATGAGTGTAAGGGGGAGGCTGACGTCAGGGGACGTGCCATGCGCGTGTCTGCATTAAATGCGATAGCAAATCCGGCCGTTGAATCCAGAAAAAGGGGGATTTGAAACGGCGCTACGGATTTGAAATGCCTCTGTGAATCTGATAAATATTACCATTTTCCATCATTGGAACACTTTTGCTATTGTTTCTTCTGCATTCTCTCTCTTTTGCGCAAAATTTCCTTCCGCTCCTTCAAGAATTTCTTCAGAACTTCTTCAGACTTTCAAAGAGTAAGAATCATGTCTTCTTCTTCTTCTTCTGAGTCAGGTAGCGGTAGGAAAGGGGGGTAAGGGATCTTCTAGCCGGAAAGAGTCCGGGGAGAAGACCGTAGAATACTTTCACAGCATCTTGAGTAAGGACACTGTGATATCCCTACACGGAAAATATCTTCTTCCCGGGGGGAAGGTGGTGATTCCCGACGACGATCATAGGGCTAACTCGCCGCCGGAGGGTTATGCCACCGTTTACGAAGCCTGCTTAGAATGCGGGCTTCGTTTCCCTCTTCCCCCACCTTTTGTAGAGCTTCTTGATTTTTTCCAACTCCCTTTAGGTCAGGTGACTCCGAATTCTTGGAGGCACTTATCGGCCTTTGCTGCCGAACTGCGTAGGCTAGATAAGGATCTGTCTCTGAGGGCAATCCTTAATTTCTTCCAGTTTAAGAGGAAGGGATCTTGGTTTTACTTGATCCCTTTACAGCCCTTTAGAGCCTTTTGTAAAACCAAATGGCCGAAATGGCAAAATCGTTTCTTTTTTTATAATAGGACTTCGGCTTCGGACTTTTCCTGGAGAGGGCCGAAGTCCGTTATTCCTCATCCTCGGGTAGAACCGTTGGACGAGCTCGAGATGCTGTGAAAGTATTCTACGGTCTTCTCCCCGGACTCTTTCCGGCTAGAAGATCCCTTACCCCCTTTCCTACCGCTACCTGACTCAGAAGAAGAAGAAGAAGACATGATTCTTACTCTTTGAAAGTCTGAAGAAGTTCTGAAGAAATTCTTGAAGGAGCGGAAGGAAATTTTGCGCAAAAGAGAGAGAATGCAGAAGAAACAATAGCAAAAGTGTTCCAACGTCCACGGGAAGAAAGGAGGGCAAATTTGTATTGCTTGATCTGGATTACAGCTTACAATACTGACTTGCTATATGAGATTCGATATCTAGAGAGCTTAACCCTTGTCTATCTGATCTAAGTTCTATTTATACATTTGAACCAAGATCGTGGCTTGCAGGTTGACAACTGCTTCATACCACTAGATAGATCGTGGGTGTAGTGGAGGTCGTGGAGGTCCTGCATGGGTCCACTATCTCCTTGTTCGGTCGAATACTGAGACCGAACTGCTGAACTTTGCCGATCAGCTTTTGCCGATCTGAGAGTAGAGCTTGATTGGTTCTTTTGCCGATCTGAGAGTAGAGCTTGATTGGTTGGCTTTTACCGAGCTGTAGGCTGCGACCGAACTCTTTGGTTGTGCCGAACCGAACTGAACTCTTTGGGTTTTGGGCTAATGGGCCGTCACTGCTATTGGGCTCGCCATTAGGGTTTAGTTGTTTAGTTCGTACCCCATCAGTGGTCAATGTAGTATTTAATTCCCTAACTCATATTAGCTTTTTTGAGCAAGTTTTTCTCTAAATACATGTCGAAAGTGAGTATTACTTGATCACGTGCTCATCCATATTGTATTCATACTTTTTGGGTGTGAGTTTTCGCATTGGGATTAAAGATAGTTGTTGACAATTTTTCTTAAAATTGAGCATTGTGTAAAATCTTTATTACTCATATATAGTCCATATACTCCCTACGTTCAATCGAAGATAACTCGTTTTCCTTTTCGGTTCATCCCAACTAAGATGATTCAATATTATAAATTGGAACATATTTATTTTTATTTTATTCTTCTTTCTTAATTTACTCTCACTACTCTCTCATTTCTTAATAATTTGTCACAATTTGACCTGACACATGTTTTAAGAAATGTATTGTAATAGAATGTGGGTAAAAAAGTTAGTGTAATGTGGGTTCTAGTTTTATATAGTATTAGTTTTATAATAAAATGTGAGTGAGAATGAGTTAGTGGAATGTAAGGTTTATTACCAAAAATTGTAAAAGTGAAAGTTAGACTAATTTTTTACGACGAACAAGAATGAAAATAAGTAAATAAAGTAACAAATTTTAAAAACAAGAGAAGTACAATTGTGTATCATCATAATACAATTTTAATCTGAATTAGTCCCTCTAAAATAAATAAGAACGAGTCATAATAGGATGCTAGGGGTGTAAGAAAATGCACGAAATGGCGCAATTGATGAGATCAGCCAACCAATCATGCACCTCAGAGTCTCAAGAATATCTTCGGTAGATGTGTATTTAATTAATCCTCAATAATTTATTTAAAATGAAAACGTTGACACAATTATCCTAATAAAATGATTATTATTACATGAAACATTTGAATTTTTATCATGACAGTAAGCTAGCAATTGTCAGTAAATTAATTGATGGCTTAGATAGGTAGATCTGAAAAATAAAGTCCAAATTAAGTAGTACTGTACTCAAATTTACTCTGCAAAACACCAACCTCCCCACCTTTATTTTGAGAAATATTATCATTACAGTAGTATTGTGTGTACAGAAATTTACATCATTTTTTGTTCAAATTTTCATCAAACCATATCCTCAAATCCGCAAGTAGCTAGACCAATTTACCACCTTTGAATTCTGAATATACCCAAAATGAATAAAAAACTATTCCTGAAATTACATGTTCAAAATTTCAAATTAAAGATTTAGTAACTATTACTCCACATTTTGGTAAAAAAATTCTGACACAAATATATTTATTTAATAGAAACTCGGATTGACACCATGCGGTCGTCTCTGCATGAAATCTGCATCTAGAAAAAATATTCAAAGTCATAATTTCATAAGTCAAAAACCCAAAGAAAAGACAACATAAAAAAATACTATTGTGCATTGAATATTGAAGCAGAATTTTAGATATAAGTGCCAAAAACAGAGTCCATTCATAGTTTGAATACCATGGAGTATTATTTTGAGACTGTTTTTTCATCATTTTAATTTATTTTTTTTTCATCATTTTAATTTGGTGTAATTAAACTGCAGTAAAATTACGTCATGGTTAAGGTTTTTGCATCATTTTAAACAGCTTTTTGACCGGGAATGTCCATTCACTCAATCGCTATCAATTTGTGAAATCACCCAATAATTTTTCCACTGTTGTGTGTGGTTTTTCGTGAATGTTAGTACTTCCATTTTTTAATGCTAGTTTATTTCGTGTTAATGCATGGTTATAAATAGTTTAAACCACCAAAATTTACTGTTTATGTTATGATTATGGAATAGAATTGAATGCTAGTTTATTTAAATAATATGAAAATTTTTAGTACTTAATAATTGAGTTTTAATTTGTGTATGTTAATTGACAATGTATGAATACATTATAAATTGCCTGGGGGCACTTTTGTTTCTGTCTTTTCATTTTATTAATTACAGCTCAATATTAATTTTAACTATTTAAATGGAAAATGGCGTAGAATCATCTTGTGATTGAAGGCGTGAAGAGAAAGCGTTTTACACTTTTCACCTGCTTTGCCAAAAATAAAATCGTGCTGAGTTATGTCAGTACAAAAAAAGGTAAAATAGTTAGGAAGCTTAAAAAAATAAATTTAAAATGAAAATACGTAGTTAGGAAAATATGGGCCTAATAGAAAGAAATAATGAAAAAGGTAAAATAGGGCCCACCATTATAGAATGGATTACCAACCAAATACAGAAAAAGCCCACTACTTAACCCATAACTTCCCACATGCCTGTCTATTTCCCCTAACTGACAGCGTAATTTTCAAGTTTTTATTTAATCAATCATATTATTCTACTGTTTATAATTCAAGCAAACTTTGTACAATATTTTATTTTACATTAATTATTACTTTTGTTTGATATTAAACGTCATTTTCATTGGAAAAAGGGTATAATAAGAAAAATTATGCAATTTTAAAATTTTTAAGTACTCTAAATACTTATTCAAAAAATTATGTGAAAAAATTGAATAATAGAATACCTAACGACCCTACATATTTAATTTAACCTGTTCAAAGATTGACTATTTATTAATTTATGTACGGATAAGATTTCTTTGTCACCGTCTCCTGATCAGCCGTAAAAGGGTAAAAACACTATTCATATATGAGAAAATACACACAAATCAATAAATTGTACTCCTAATTCCAATTAGGTAGCATGAATATTGAAGGAGTTTATCACGTTTTGATTAAAATATAGGCCAAACCAGCACTAACATTTATGTGTTTTTACAATATTTTTTGTTTATTAAATTTCGAGAATTGTGTGGAATGATAAAAATAGAACATTGAACTTAGTCTCATCGGCATATTATATTAAACATACAACCCCACAAATAATTATAAAAATTGTAACCAATCAATTATTTCTTAAATATTTTTTTGAGATAAACCAATACACGACATCTTGCAATTTGGCAACAACCGTCTCTGGTTAAACTCATCTTACCTAAAGTAATTAATCATAATAAATTGTGATGTGAAGTACGATTTGTCATCTAATGTATATTAATCTGTGATTGGCCAACAATCTTTTAAATTTTCAATATGATTAGGCCTATAAGATCAAAAGTGGGCCTAGGGTAACGTAATTATTGTAATTAACAGTAACATTCTTGAAATAATGTCGGGTATCAACATCACTAAGAATGGTTGATTAGACTTATTAAAATGTATTAATGGTCGGATTTCATGATCTTAATAATTTGTGATTGATAGTGTATCAAAAAAAGCCTTTTTTTGCGTCCACGCATTTTACTGCAACAACAACTCGAGTTGACTCGTTACCACAAAAGTTAAGTGAGTTTCCTATTTGGGGTAGTGATGCTATTTCAACTCAAGGTCAAAACCTAGAAAATTAAGATAATAACAAATAGTATGTCGAAATTCTATTATATGAGGTAGTTCAAAATTTATATTTAAATACAATATAGTTTCATATATAGTCTTCCTGGACAATCACTTAACTTATACTCCATATTTGTGGATCTAATATATTGGTCTAGGAATTTGCTTTACAATAAACTTATCCTATAATGACGTAAAACAAGTAGTTGCATTGGAAACTTTTTAAAATTTGCCAAAGTTGAGGGCGCAAAGAAAAAGTGTCACCTTAATATTATGTTTTTCTAGTTTTGTTTTTGTCTCTTAATTTTGGTTAAGGTACCAAAATTGACAATGCTTTAAAATTAATATGCAAAACAAGAATATGTAAAAATTTAAAAATTTACGGACATATTATCCTAATTTAATAACACTCATTGTTGGGTGGATTTCAGTTTCCACAAAAAAAATAGTGAAAATTAGGTCATTTTGCGAAAACCCATTTGTGGTCCAGTTTAATTTGCTTTTTTGCAGATTAAAGCTTTAACATAACATAAAATGATATGGACTAGAAATTGCAGCATCGTTATACAAGTCGTGGTTAGTACATTATCGAAAATACTCTTATAAAATATTGTTTTAATTTGTAAAAGAAAACAAGAGTTAATACCCTGATTTTGGTTTCGATGAGATTATGATGATTAGATTTGTATGGATACAATTAGAGACTTTCCCTTTGTACCTTCAAAACCCAAATTAACTCAACGTTCATATCTTCAAAAGGCAAATCAAAAGTAAATGATTATAAACAGAAGATGGGCTGACAAAATGAAAACAAGTGAGTATAAATGTGTGGGATTATTTGTTTGGACTCTTTCTTCGTGCCTAATGTGCCTTTAATGGAAATAAAACGTTATTATGTCTGTTTAAGACAAACTAACCACTCTTATAAGATTCTTCATTATTCTTCAAATAAGTGAAAATTAACCGTGAAATGCGACGCACTATGAAATTACTACAATTCTAAACGTAAATCAAGGCAAAAACAAATTTTACACAAATAGATCGAATAAGTATAACAAAAAACTGGATTATATTTAAATAGAATAAGTTGAGAAACCTGATTATTTGTTTCTTTTTGGAAATAAAAAATCATAATAGTAGTGAAAATAATAATTTTATTAACAATACTAATAAAGCTAGGGCTTTAAGAAAGTTCGGGCAATTATCTTTGGACCCTATTGCTATCATGTAAATGGGCCCATGCCATTTTCTAAAGGAAAATAAGAAATATAATTACGTGAAGGCCCATTCTGAATATGAAAAGGACTAAAGAAGATCTTCCAGAAAATATCAACCGTGATTGCAGGCACAATCATAATAAAGTTTTATGTTTTTCAAAATTCATAAATCGATTGTTCTATTTAGCTTAATCAAACCTCTCAACATCCGACAATTCTATAAAAGTATACGGATGATTAAATTTACAATAATTTTTTTATAATTTAATTTTAAATGCTTGGTTGAGAATTCTATATTGATGGATATGGTTATTTGCAGTCAAGGCCCATTCTAAATAAAGGCCAGTTTCGTTATCAACCCTTTAGTTTGACCCAACTCTCGGTGGTCTATTTGATTTTAAAAGATGTTCTGTATTTATTTATAGTAGTAGTCCACTAAAATTGATTAAATTTTTTTGTAAAAAATATTCTTTTTTGGACCAGGCCATATATAGTGATACAACTCAATAAATTATACATGTCACTTGTAGTGACACAAAACACCTACTATGTCGTTTTTTCTTTGTAAAATTTATAGTTTGATTTGAGTCTTGAGTAGTATTTGGCCGGCCTATATCTTTCTTCAATATCATGTTATGATTTTGTATTTTTGTATTCAAATTATAAATTTTCCAGCAAAAAAGAAACATTCGAAAAGGTTTACATATTGTGTGAAGAGTGTAAGATCACGTTAGATTGATGGTTTAAGCGTGGATACAACCATTTATAGTTTGCTCTTGTCTCTTTGCTCAACAATTTTTGAGCGTGTATGATAGAATTCTCGTTCTTGATATAAGATTTGATAACAGATCAACTTAGAACGTGGCCGAAGTCTTGATATGGGTAGATGAATGACGTCACAAATAGAAAGCATGAACTTTCTGATAAGTCGTGGATGGAGTAATTTAATTTCCCACCTACATGGTTTTCGAAAATTATTTGGTTGGTCGTTGCCGGAGGGGCGCTTCTTGTTGGCATGACTTTGAAACGTATTCGATTGCCTAAAAACTCATTACTAATTGATTATTAACTAATTCATCATTTATAATTTATCTAAATTAATTATGGAATCTTAACTTAGCTTAAATAGTTGATCATTAACTAATTAATTAATTTTCACTTTAATCTAATCGGTCAGGGCCCTCAACTAATTACTTAACATTAATATGGCTTAGGTTACTAGTTGAATTGATTAGTAAATTAATCAAACCCTACAATTAACGTAAATGCAATCGTAATTTAGCTTAAATAGTAGGAAAAATAAATAAACACTATTAAAAGGGAGATAAATAATTCAAATTTTTAAGAAGATCAATAAAAGTTACGTAACACATTTCTACCAAACACTTCGCGTATTTTTGTTATATTGTTAATCATATTTATTGAATAACAGATAGGAGTATAATTAACGGCTAATCTTAATCAATATATATTATGATACGATTATATCTTCCAAATATCTCCCATATCTCTATTATTATATTACTATATCTTTTCCGTATCTTTATTATCTTGTTTAGTGATGGGGTACGGACTAAACAAGCCCAACAGCAGTGACGGCCCATCAGCCCAAAGCCCAAGGAAGAGTATCAGTTCGGCATTACCAAAGAGTTCGGCCCCAGCCTACAGCTCGGTAAAAGCCGACCAGTCAAGCTCTACTCTCAGATCGGCTAAAGCTGCTCGGCAATAGTTCAGCAGTTCGGTCTCAGTATTCGACCGAACTGGAAGATAGTCAACTCATGCAGGATCACATGCAGGATAGTGGACCAAGTACAGAGATGGTGGACTCATGCAGGATCTCATGCAAGATAGTGGACCCATGCAGGATCTCCATGACCTCCACGACATCCACAACCATCATTAGTGGTGATGCAAGCCACGATCTTAGTTCAATGTATAAATAGAACTTAGATCAGATAGAAAAGGGTAAGTTCTAAAGAAGCTCTCGAGACAAAAGGATCACATAGCAAGTCTGTATTGTAAGCTGTAGAAAACAGATCAAGCAATACAACTCTGCCCTCTTTTCTTCCCGTGGACGTAGATTTACTTCAGTAAATCGAACCACGTAAATCTCTGTGTCGTGATCTGTATTTTCCTGCATTCATTACCATCAAAAATTCGCCAAACCATCACTGGCGCCGTCTGTGGGAAACAGAGAACCAAATTTGTGATAAAGCGAATTTTTGACCCTTTTTCCACCCCAAAAAAAAAAAAAAATGCATACCAGATCACATAACACCCATAATACCGTTCGTGATAACCGTGAGGAAGCTAGTCCAGCTCGCAGGTCTGAAAAACGGCCTCGGGAGACATCTACCTCCGGTTCTCACGAAGAAGGAACAAGCCACTCCAGGAGAGATCGCACCGAGTCTTCCCAGCAGCCCGATTTAAATGAAGCTGTCAAGCTGTTCTTGGCCGAGAAGCAGAAGGAGTTCTTAACCTTCCTGCAGAAGAGCCAACAGCCGGAGAAGACAACGGCGGATTCTCCCTCCTCATCCAGACATGAAAGTCACTACCGCAGTAGTGACGTGTCTTCCAGGAGAAAGAATCCTCAAACCCGACATGTTCCTGTTCCTCCTCAGTACCGGAACCACAGGAGAACTCCATCTCCTCCGTACCGAAGAGATGTCGGGTTCGCCATGTACGGAGCATTAAAGACTCCGTTCTCGGACGATATCACCCGAACTCCTTTGCCGCGGAACTACCGGACACCGTCAATGACTTATGACGGGCTAGTGGATCCTCATGACTTCTTGGGATGCTATCAATATAATATGGCGAACCAGGGTCTCAATGAGGTCCATATGTGCAAGCTGTTCCCCGAGCTGCTCATCGGGAACGCCAGAAGGTGGTTCGACAGCCTTCCTCAAGGCAGCATTAGATCCTACCGAGATCTAATGGATGCTTTCCACAGGAGGTTCTTTCAGAAAGCGGAAGCCCGAATTACTTCGGCTCAGCTGCTTTCTATACGTCAAGGTCGCGACGAAAAGATCAGCGACTTCCTGACGAGATTCCATAAGGAATGCCTACAAGTAGATAATCTCAATGATCTACTTGTCATTTCGGCATTCCAAAATGGAATCCTGCCCGGAGCTCTCTACAGACAGCTCGTGGAGTGCGGTCCGCAAACAGCTCAAGAAATGTGGGACATTGCGGACCAGTTTTCCCGTGCGGATGAGGCAGACCGTCGAAAACGGTCTTTAGACAGCTCATCCCGAGAAGAGAAAAAGAAGCCCGATCAAAGCGGCCAGGTGCTTCCTCGCCGAACTCCTTTTGAAAGAATTCAAAGGGCACCGGTACAAGGCAGATTGGGGCCACGTCTCAATCCTGAGAAGCCGCCCGCTCAGTTCGTACCATTAAACAAGTCAAGAGCGGAAATTTTCGAACTACATTCCGATATGTTCGAAAAACCAAAGCGGATGACGAAATCAGCCGCGCGGCGACCTCAGGATCAATATTGCTCCTTCCATCAAGCCCACGGTCACGATACCGAGGAGTGCCGAAATTTGGCTGCAGGTATTGATGTTCTTGTGAAAACAGGAACGTTAAAAAAATACCAAAGCAAGCAGCCGAAAAAGAACAAAAGGCAGAGAGGTGCGAACTGCAATCCTCAGGATCCGAAAAGGCATGAGGATCCCGAAGACGACGACGAGCCGCAATATGATGGAGTAATCCAGACTATTGATGCTCTCCCTGCCGGGAAGACTAAGTCGTCCCTAAAAGCAGAACGCAGAGGTTCCAATCAAGAGGAGCCAACACATAAAAGGCTGAAGAAAGACGAAGTGATTACATTTTCAGATGCCGATCCCGTCCCAGCCATCTCTCCTCACCAAGACGCTATTGTCATTCAAGCCGGAGTGGCAAACAAACTGATCCACAGAGTATTTGTGGATACAGGAGCGTCAGTCAGCATTCTTTTTAAAGAATGTTTCGATAAAATGGAAGTGGATCCAGCTCGGCTCAGTCCGGCTCCACTTCCTCTGAAAAGTTTCGCCCAGGAGGACACCCGCCCTGAAGGTATTATCAGCCTTCCGATCACGGTGGGAAAAGCACCTACAAGCTCCAATACGATGATCGAGTTCTTTGTGGTGAAAGCTCGGTCCCCGTACAACATCATCCTGGGGAGAGACTGGCTCAACACAGTTCGGGCCGTTTGCTCTACTTATCACCTCACCATCAAGATCCCCACTAAAGGTGGGATAGCGGTCATCCGAGGTGATCAAAAGAGAGCAAAAGAATGTCTGCAGATTGCGCTTAAAAGTGCCGAGCAATCAGTTCGGCACCATCTAGCATAGCAATCACAGCAACCGGAGTCAGAGGCAAGCGAGATGACCGAAGTCACTTCAGAGCCGAACTCAATGACCGTTCAGTTATACGAAGATGATCCATCCAGAACGGTCAAGATCGGCTTCGCAGGAACGCCTCTACTCCGGGAAAAGACCATTCAGCTCCTCAAGGAGTACAAAGATGTCTTTGCATGGTCTCCGTTGGACATGACCGGAGTGCCCCCCGAGGTAATCACTCATCGATTAAATATTGATCCTTCAATCCGGCCAGTAAAACAGAAGCAAAGACTCTTTGCGGCAGAAAGAAGCCAAGTCATCCATGACGAAGTCCGCCAATTACTAAAAGCGGATGTACTATTCGAGGTGAAATATCCTTCTTGGGTGGCCAATCCTGTGATGATCAAGAAAAAAGAAGGAGGATGGCGGATGTGCATAGATTTTACCGATCTAAACAAGCACTGTCCTAAAGATTGCTATCCCCTTCCGAATATAGATAAAAAAGTAGAAGCTTTGATCGGCTTCGAAATTTTCTGTTTTCTTGATTTATACAAAGGATATCACCAAGTGTTGATGGATGAGAGTGACGCTCCGAAAACAGCTTTCATTACCGATTTCGGCATTTTCGCTTATAAAAAGATGCCATTCGGTTTAAAGAATGCCGGAGCCACTTATCAAAGGATGGTAGACAAGCTTTTTCGGCACCTAATCGGAAAACAGGTTGAAGTGTATGTCGACGACATAGTTGTCAAAAGCAAAAGCACTTCGGAGTACGAAGACAACCTCAAATCCACTCTCGACGTGCTCCGAAAAGCCAACCTCAAACTCAACCCCCAAAAATGTACCTTTTTGGTAGATTCGGGAAAATTTCTGGGTTGTTGGGTTTCAAAGGACGGACTCAAGGCAAATCCCTCAAAAGTTCAAGTTATTCAGAACATGGCGATGCCGAAATCCATACACGATGTGCAAAGACTAACTGGATGTCTAGCCGCATTGAATAGATTCCTTTCCCAAGCAGCCGAAAAGCAACTGCCGTTCTTCAAAGTGTTAAAAAAGGCACCAAAGTTTGAGTGGGGAGCCGAGCAGAAAAAGGCTTTTGACGAGCTCAAAAGTTATTTAGCCGAGCTTCCAATTCTCTCTGCTCCAACAGATGCCGAAGTGATTTTCTTATACTTAGCGGCATCCGATCAAACCATTAGCGCGGTGCTTGTACGAGAAGAAGGCCTAAAGCAGTTTCCCATCTACTTTACAAGCCGAGCATTAAGAGGTCCAGAAACAAGGTATCAACCTCTGGAAAAAATTGCTCTGGCGTTAGTAAATGCAGCAAGGAGACTGCGGCCATACTTCTATGCTCACAAGGTATGCGTCTTAACCGATCTGCCTCTTCGGCAAGTTTTGACCAAGCCAGAAGCATCAGGCAGAATCGCCAAATGGGCCATAGAGCTGGGAGAACACTCAATCGAGTACCTACCTCGAAAAGCCATCAAGGGACAAGCCTTGGCAGATTTTCTTGCAGAGGCCAAGTTCGATCAAGCAATCCCTGTCATTGCCGAACAGAAAAATTCTGCCAATGCCGAACTAGCACAGCCCTTGGAATCCGAAGAAGAGCCGTCGGACTGCTGGAGCGGATTCGTAGATGGAGCTTCGAATAAAACGGGAAGTGGAGCTGGTATTCTGCTTATCGCTCCCGATGGACACGAGGTAACCTATTCACTTCGGTTCTCATTCCCAACCACTAATAACGAAGCCGAATACGAAGCCCTCCTTGCCGGACTCCAGCTAGCGCAAAGTCTATGTATCAAGTCTCTCAAAATCCATTGTGATTCACAAGTCATAGTGAATCACATGTTGGGTACAAGTGAAGCCCGTGATGAGAGGATGAGGAAATATTTAGACAAAGCGCAAAGCATTAGCCGAAGTTTCTCTTATTTTCGGATAATCCGCATTCCCAGAGCAGAAAACAGCCGAGCATATACTTTAAGTAAGTTAGCCGCATGTCCAAGCTCAAAGGTGGAGGAATTGATGCATCAAAGCATTGATGAAGCTGAGGTACATTCAGTAACCAGCTCGCCGAACTGGATGACGCCGATCTTACAGTATCTAGATCAAGGACAACTGCCCGAGGATAAGAGAGAAGCTCGGAAAATCACATGCCGAGCACTTCGGTACGAACTTCATGGAGGAGTCTTATACAGAAAGTCCTACCTTCAGCCGTTATTACGATGTATAGGGCCAGAAGAGACGGACTACATCCTCAGAGAAGTTCATGAAGGATCGTGCGGCAGCCACATCGGAGCTAGAGCTTTAGCTAAAAAAGTTCTAAGATGGGGATATTATTGGCCAACCTTGGTACAAGAAGCAGTGCAGCTCGTCAAGACATGCCCGAAGTGCCAAATCCATGCAAATATCCCAAGGATGCCGCAGACCGATCTATCCACTATGCAAAGCCTTGGCCTTTTATGCAATGGGGTATAGACATAGTAGGACCACTACCACAAGCTCCTCGGCAAATAAAATTCCTAATCGTTGCCGTGGACTACTTTACGAAGTGGGTGGAAGCTGAACCATTAGCTACGATAACGAGCTCGAAGGCATTGGATTTCGTCTGGAAGAACATAGTGTGCCGATTTGGCATACCCCACATCCTCATCTCGGATAACGGGACTCAGTTCACCGACAAGACGTTCAAGAATTGGTGCCAAGAGCTGAATATTCAACAGCGGTTCACTTCGGTCTCTCATCCACAAGCAAACGGACAAACGGAGGTAACAAATCGTATCCTGGTGAAAGGGTTAAAAGCTCGGTTAGAACAAGCCAAAGGACAATGGGTAGAAAATCTCCCTCAAGTCCTATGGTCCTACCGAACTACACCCACAACCTCCAACGGTGAAACTCCGTACAGTCTTGTGTACGGCACTGAAGCCGTGATTCCGGTGGAGATCGGCATACCCAGTCCCCGAACTCTAAATTTCTCAGCAGAAATGAATGACGACGGACTGAGAGCCGAGCTAGATCTTGCCGAAGAAAGAAGAGAATTGGCATGCATAAAAGCAGCCAAGTACAAGGAGCAAGTAGCCCGGTATTACAACCAAAGGGTGAAGAAGCTGCAATTTCAAATGGGAGATCTCGTCTTGAGAAACAACGAAGTAAGCCGAGCAGAAAAGCTGGGCAAGCTCGAACCCACATGGGAAGGTCCGTATCGGGTGTCAGAAGTCCTCGGCAAAGGGTCTTACAAATTGGCTCACATGTCAGGAGAACAGGTACCCCGAACATGGCACATTTCCAACCTCAAGAAGTTCCATTTGTAAGAGACAGTCCGGTCAGTCAGTCTTGAGTCCTGTTCGGTCAATGTGCTTTCTTTGGTTTGCTTGGTCTTTGTTTGTCTCTGTGCGTTTTGTCTGTGTGTTTTGTCTGTGCGTGTCGTCTCTTACAAATGTTACTGAGGTATCTTGTTCTTCGAAGGCTGATCCCCTTCTTAGAACATATACAAGCCAACGATTGTGAGTCAAAGCTTCTAAAGAGGATACAAGACCACAATTCAGCTTAAACAAGCAGTTCGTCTGAAACGAACTGCAATAAGCCAACGATTGTGAAGTCAAAGCTTCTAAAGAGGATACAAGACCACAATTCAGCTTAAACAAGCAGTTCGTCTGAAACGAACTGCAATAAGCCAACGATTGTGAAGTCAAAGCTTCTAAAGAGGATACAAGACCACAATTCAGCTTAAACAAGCAGTTCGTCTGAAACGAACTGCAATAAGCCAACGATTGTGAAGTCCAAGCTTCTAAAGAGGATACAAGACCACAATTCAGCTTAAGAATCAAGCACTTCGTCTGAAACGAACTGCAACAAAAGTCCGATTCACGCGATAAAACTTGCCTGAATTAGGACAAGGGAAAGTCCGATCCACGCGATAAAACTCGCCGAATTAGGACAAGGGAAAGTCCGATCCCCAAATTAGGACAACGGAAAGTCCGATCCGAGCGATAAAACTCACCAAATTAGGACACAAACCAAGTCCGGTCAAAGAAGAGTTTACTTCATAAGACCGAGGACAAACATCAACTTACCCCGTACCTTTATCCAGAATGCCGAAGTGACTCGCTTCGCCGAAGTGATTCACTTCGTTTTTCGGGGGGGGTAGTGATGGGGTACGGACTAAACAAGCCCAACAGCAGTGACGGCCCATCAGCCCAAAGCCCAAGGAAGAGTATCAGTTCGGCATTACCAAAGAGTTCGGCCCCAGCCTACAGCTCGGTAAAAGCCGACCAGTCAAGCTCTACTCTCAGATCGGCTAAAGCTGCTCGGCAATAGTTCAGCAGTTCGGTCTCAGTATTCGACCGAACTGGAAGATAGTCAACTCATGCAGGATCACATGCAGGATAGTGGACCAAGTACAGAGATGGTGGACTCATGCAGGATCTCATGCAAGATAGTGGACCCATGCAGGATCTCCATGACCTCCACGACATCCACAACCATCATTAGTGGTGATGCAAGCCACGATCTTAGTTCAATGTATAAATAGAACTTAGATCAGATAGAAAAGGGTAAGTTCTAAAGAAGCTCTCGAGACAAAAGGATCACATAGCAAGTCTGTATTGTAAGCTGTAGAAAACAGATCAAGCAATACAACTCTGCCCTCTTTTCTTCCCGTGGACGTAGATTTACTTCAGTAAATCGAACCACGTAAATCTCTGTGTCGTGATCTGTATTTTCCTGCATTCATTACCATCAAAAATTCGCCAAACCATCATTTAGTAAGTTAGGTTATTCACAGGAGTATTATAAATAGAACCTATTGTTATTCTCATTATGGAATCAATGAAATCATAATTATTGTCTTTTATCTTTATTTAGTTTTTCCGTTTATAATTTTCGATTGTCGACAGAGCACGGTTTCTCTGCGACTTTCTTTATCTTTTTCAATTGATAAGGGAAAGACAAAGCACCAATTGATAAGGGAAAGACCCTTATCAAGTGAAAAAGATAAAGAAAGTCGCAGAGAAACCGTGCTCTGTCGACAATCGAAAATTATAAACGGAAAAACTAAATAAAGATAAAAGACAATAATTATGATTTCATTGATTCCATAATGAGAATAACAATAGGTTCTATTTATAATACTCCTATGAATAACCTAACTTACTAAACAAGATAATAAAGATACGGAAAAGATATAGTAATATAATAATAAAGATATGTGAGATATTTGGAAGATATAATCGTATCATATTAGTTCGTATTTTGATTAATTCCGTTTATTAAATTTGAGTTAAAGGTCCCAAACATAGCCCAAGTTTTCACCTTAATTTATAATTTATCTACTAATATTTCTCAATGACTTATAGTCTTCGACGGAAAAATTGAAAATAAACTTTGTATAAAAAACAATCCGGTTAATAGCCATTTAAATTATACTACTTATTCAAAATCTGATCAATTCTATAAAATTAGAAATCAGAATATTAAAATGATGAAGTTTTAATTTTTCTCAATCGTTCATAATCATATAATCTTTTAATAATTTTTTCTTATTTATTTTTTATTTTAATAAAATATGTCGTTTTGAACAATACCAAAATACTGCATTTTGTATAAAGAAGAAGAGTGATGAATCGGCGAATTTTTGATGGTGATGAATGCAGGAAAATGCAGATCACGACACAGAGATTTTACGTGGTTCGATTTACTGAGGTAAATCTACGTCCACGGGAAGAAACGAGGGCAGAGTTGTATTGCTTGATCTGTTTTCTTACAGCTTACAATACAGACTTGCCATTTTGTATTTTATCTCTAGAAAGCGAGAGAGTCTATTTAGAACTTAACCCTATCTATCTGATCTAGGTTCTATTTATACATTGAACCTAGATCGTGGCATGCAGCCATTTACTAGGTAGTGGATGTCGTGGAGATCGTGGCGATCTTGCATGGGTCCACTATTCTGCATGAGTTAATGACTGCTTGACACCACTAAATAGATCGTGGGTGGTGGAGGTGGAAATCCTGCATGAGTCCACTATCTCCTAGTTCGGTCGAATACTGAGACCGAACTGCTGAATTATTGCCGAGCAGCTTTTGCCGATCTGAGAGTAGAGCTTGATGCCGACCTGAGAGCAGAGTTTGATTGGTTGGCTTTTACCGAGCTGTAGGCTGGGGCCGAACTCTTTGGTTGTGCCGAACTGAACTCTTTAGTCATGCCGGACTGATACTCTTTAATCATGCCGAACTGATACTCTTTCTTGGGCTTTAGGCTGATGGGCTTTGCTGCTGTTGGGCTTGTTTAGTACGTACTCCATCACTACCCCCCCCCCCCGAAAAGTGAAGTGAATCACTTCGGCATTCTGGATAAAGGTACGGGGTAAGTTGATGTTTGTCCTCGGTCTGATGAAGTGAACTCTTCTTTGACCGGACTTGGCTTTGGTCTGATGAAATAAACATCTTTGACCGGACTCGTCTTTGGGCTGATGAAATAAACATCTTTGACCGGACTCGTCTTTGGTCCTAATTTGGCGAGTTTTATCGCTCGGATCGGACTTTCCGTTGTCCTAATTTGGGGATCGGACTTTCCCTTGTCCTAATTCGGCGAGTTTTATCGCGTGGATCGGACTTTCCCTTGTCCTAATTCAGGCAAGTTTTATCGCGAGAATCGGACTTTCGTTGCAGTTCGTTTCAGACGAAGTGCTTGATTTTTAAGCCGAATTGTGGTCTTGTATCATCTTTAGAAGCTTGGACTTCACAATCGTTGGCTTATTGCAGTTCGTTTCAGACGAGCTGCTTGTTTAAGCTGAATTGTGGTCTTGTATCCTCTTTAGAAGCTTTGACTCACAATCGTTGGCTTGTTGCAGCTCGTTTCAGACGAACTGCTTGTTTAAGCTGAATTGTGGTCTTGTATCTTCAGTAGAAGCTTTGACTCACAATTGTTGGCTTGTATATGTTCTAAGAAGGGGATCAGCCTTCGAAGAACAAGATACCTCAGTAACATTTGTAAGAGACGACACGCACATAGACAGACAAAACGCATATAGACAAATAAAAAGCACATAGAGACAAAGACCAGGCAAACCAAATAAAGCACATTGACCGAACAGGACTCAAGACTGACAGACCGGACTGTCTCTTACAAATGGAACTTTTTGAGGTTGGAAATGTGCCATGTTCGGGGTACCTGTTCTCCTGACATGTGAGCCAATTTGTAAGACCCTTTGCCGAGGACTTCTGACACCCGATACGGACCTTCCCATGTGGGTTCGAGCTTGCCCAGCTTTTCTGCTCGGCTTACTTCGTTGTTTCTCAAGACGAGATCTCCCACTTGAAATTGCAGCTTCTTCACCCTTTGGTTGTAATACCGGGCTACTTGCTCCTTGTACTTGGCTGCTTTTATGCATGCCAATTCTCTTCTTTCTTCGGCAAGATCTAGCTCGGCTCTCAGTCCGTCGTCATTCATTTCTGAGGAGAAATTTAGAGTTCGGGGACTGGGTACGCCGATCTCCACCGGAATTACGGCTTCAGTGCCGTACACCAGACTGTACGGAGTTTCACCGTTGGAGGTTGTGGGTGTAGTTCGGTAGGACCATAGGACTTGAGGGAGATTTTCTACCCATTGTCCTTTGGCTTGTTCTAACCGAGCTTTTAACCCTTTCACCAGGATACGATTTGTTACCTCCGTTTGTCCGTTTGCTTGTGGATGAGAGACCGAAGTGAATCGCTGTTGAATATTCAGCTCTTGGCACCAATTCTTGAACGTCTTGTCGGTGAACTGAGTCCCGTTATCCGAGATGAGGATGTGGGGTATGCCAAATCGGCACACTATGTTCTTCCAGACGAAATCCAATGCCTTCGAGCTCGTTATCGTAGCTAATGGTTCAGCTTCCACCCACTTCGTAAAGTAGTCCACGGCAACGATTAGGAATTTCATTTGCCGAGGAGCTTGAGAAAGTGGTCCCACTATGTCTATGCCCCATTGCATGAAAGGCCAAGGGCTTTGCATAGTGGATAGATCGGTCTGCGGCATCCTTGGGATATTTGCATGGATTTGGCACTTCGGGCATGTCTTGACGAGCTGCACTGCTTCTTGTACCAAGGTTGGCCAATAATATCCCCATCTTAGAACTTTTTTAGCTAAAGCTCTAGCTCCGATGTGGCTGCCGCACGATCCTTCATGAACTTCTCTGAGGATGTAGTCCGTCTCTTCTGGTCCTACGCACCGCAATAACGGCTGGAGGTAAGACTTTCTAAAGAGGACTCCTTCATGAAGTTCGTACCGAAGTGCTCGGCACGTGATCTTCCGAGCTTCTCTCTTATCCTCGGGCAATTGTCCTTGATCCAGATACTGCAAGATCGGCGTCATCCAGTTCGGCGAGCTGGATACTGAATGTACCTCGGCTTCATCAATGCTTTGATGCATTAATTCTTCCGCCTTTGAGCTCGGATCTGATGCCAACTTACTTAAGGTATCTGCTCGGCTATTTTCCGCTCTGGGAATGCGGATTATCCGAAAATAGGAGAAACTTCGGCTGATGCTTTGCGCTTTGTCCAAATACTTCTTCATTCTCTCGTCACGAGCTTCACTTGTACCCAACATGTGATTTACTATGACTTGTGAATCACAATGGACTTTGAGAGATTTGACGAGCAGACTTTGCGCTAACTGGAGTCCGGCCAGGAGGGCTTCGTACTCGGCTTCATTATTAGTAGTGGGGAATAGGAAACGAAGTGAATAGGTTACCTCGTGTCCATCGGGAGCGATAAGCAGAATACCAGCTCCACTTCCCGTTTTATTCGAAGCTCCATCTATGAATCCGCTCCAGCAGTCCGGCGGCTCTTCTTCGGATTCCAAGGGCTGTGCTAGTTTGGCATTGGCAGAATTTTTCTGTTCGGCAATGACAGGGATTGCTTGATCGAACTTGGCCTCTGCAAGAAAATCTGCTAAGGCTTGTCCCTTGATGGCTTTCCGAGGTAGGTACTCGATCGAGTGTTCTCCCAGCTCTATGGCCCATTTGGCGATTCTGCCTGATGCTTCTGGCTTGGTCAAAACTTGCCGAAGAGGCAGATCAGTTAAGACGCATACCTTGTGAGCATAGAAGTATGGCCGCAGTCTCCTTGCTGCATTTACTAACGCCAGAGCAATTTTTTCCAGAGGTTGATACCTGGTTTCTGGACCTCTTAATGCTCGGCTTGTAAAGTAGATGGGAAACTGCTTTAGACCTTCTTCTCGTACAAGCACCGCGCTGATGGTTTGATCCGATGCCGCTAAGTATAAGAATATTACTTCGGCTTCGGTTGGAGCAGAGAGAATAGGAAGCTCGGCTAGATAACTTTTGAGCTCGTCAAAGGCCTTTTTCTGCTCGGCTCCCCACTCGAACTTTGGTGCCTTTTTCAAGACCTTGAAGAACGGCAGTTGCTTTTCGGCTGCTTGGGAAAGGAATCGATTCAGTGCGGCTAGACATCCGGTTAGCCTTTGCACGTCATGTATGGACTTCGGCATTGCCATGTTCTGAACGACTTGAACTTTTGAGGGGTTTGCCTTGAGTCCGTCCTTTGAAACCCAACAACCCAGAAACTTTCCCGAATCTACCAAAAAGGTACACTTTTGGGGATTAAGTTTGAGGTTGGCTTTTCGGAGCACGTCGAGAGTGGATTTGAGGTTGTCTTCGTACTCCGAAGTGCTTTTGCTTTTGACAACTATGTCGTCGACATACACTTCAACCTGTTTTCCGATTAGGTGCCGAAAAAGCTTGTCTACCATCCTTTGATAAGTGGCTCCGGCATTCTTTAAACCGAATGGCATCTTTTTATAAGCGAAAATGCCGAAATCGGTAATGAAAGCTGTTTTCGGAGCGTCACTCTCATCCATCAACACTTGGTGATATCCTTTGTATAAATCAAGAAAACAGAAAATTTCGAAGCCGATCAAAGCTTCTACTTTTTTATCTATATTCGGAAGGGGATAGCAATCTTTAGGACAGTGCTTGTTTAGATCGGTAAAATCTATGCACATCCGCCATCCTCCTTCTTTTTTCTTGATCATCACAGGATTGGCCACCCAAGAAGGATATTTCACCTCGAATAGTACATCCGCTTTTAGTAATTGGCGGACTTCGTCATGGATGACTTGGCTTCTTTCTGCCGCAAAGAGTCTTTGCTTCTGTTTTACTGGCCGGATTGAAGGATCAATATTTAACCGATGAGTGATTACCTCGGGGGGCACTCCGGTCATGTCCAACGGAGACCATGCAAAGACATCTTTGTACTCCTTGAGGAGCTGAATGGTCTTTTCCCGGAGTAGAGGCGTTCCTGCGAAGCCGATCTTGACCGTTCTGGATGGATCATCTTCGTATAACTGAACGGTCATTGAGTTCGGCTCTGAAGTGACTTCGGTCATCTCGCTTGCCTCTGACTCCGGTTGCTGTGATTGCTATGCTTGATGGTGCCGAACTGATTGTTCGGCACTTTTAAGCGCAATCTGCAGACATTCTTTTGCTCTCTTTTGATCACCTCGGATGACCGCTATCCCACCTTTAGTGGGGATCTTGATGGTGAGGTGATAAGTAGAGCAAACGGCCCGAACTGTGTTGAGTCAGTCTCTCCCCAGGATGATGTTGTACGGGGACCGAGCTTTCACCACAAAGAACTCGATCATCGTATTGGAGCTTGTAGGCGCTTTTCCCACCGTGATTGGAAGGCTGATAATACCTTCAGGGCGGGTGTCCTCCTGGGCGAAACTTTTCAGAGGAAGCGGAGCCGGACTGAGCCGAGCTGGATCCACTTCCATTTTATCGAAACATTCTTTAAAAAGAATGCTGACTGACGCTCCTGTATCCACAAATACTCTGTGGATCAGTTTGTTTGCCACTCCGGCTTGAATGACAATAGCGTCTTGGTGAGGAGAGATGGCTGGGACGGGATCGGCATCTGAAAATGTAATCACTTCGTCTTTCTTCAGCCTTTTATGTGTTGGCTCCTCTTGATTGGAACCTCTGCGTTCTGCTTTTAGGGACGACTTAGTCTTCCCGGCAGGGAGAGCATCAATAGTCAGGATTACTCCATCATATTGCGGCTCGTCGTCGTCTTCGGGATCCTCATGCCTTTTCGGATCCTGAGGATTGCAGTTCGCACCTCTCTGTCTTTTGTTCTTTTTCGGCTGCTTGCTTTGGTATTTTTTTAACGTTCCTGTTTTCACAAGAACATCAATACCTGCAGCCAAATCTCGGCACTCCTCGGTATCGTGTCCGTGGGCTTGATGGAAGGAGCAATATTGATCCTGAGGTCGGCGCGCGGCCGATTTCGTCATCCGCCTTGGTTTTTCGAACATATCGGAATGTAGTTCGAAAATTTCCGCTCTTGACTTGTTTAAGGGTACGAACTGAGCGGGCGGCTTCTCAGGATTGAGACGTGGTCCCAATCTGCCTTGTACCGGTGCCCTTTGAATTCTTTCAAAAGGAGTTCGGCGAGGAAGCCTCTGATCGCTATGATCGGGCTTCTTTTCGTCTCCTCGGGATGAGCTGTCTAAAGACCGTTTTCGACGGTCTGCCTCATCCGCACGGGAAAACTGGTCCGCAATGTCCCACATTTCCTGAGCTGTCTGTGGACCGTACTCAACGAGCTTCCTGTAGAGAGCTCCGGGCAGGATTCCATTTTGGAATGCCGAGATGACAAGCAGATCGTTGAGATCGTCTACTTGCAGGCATTCCTTGTGGAATCTTGTCATAAAGTCGCTGATTTTTTCGTCGCGACCTTGACGAATGGAAAGCAGCTGAGCCGAAGTGATCCGGGCTTCCGCTTTCTGAAAGAACCTCCTATGGAATGCATCCATTAGATCTCGGTAAGATCTAATGCTGCCTTGAGGAAGGCTGTCGAACCACCTTCTGGCGTTCCCGATAAGCAGCTCGGGGAACAGCTTGCACATATGGACCTCATTGAGACCCTGGTTCGCCATGTTATATTGATAGCGTCCCAAGAAGTCATGAGGATCCACTAGCCCGTCATAAGTCATTGACGGTGTCCGGTAGTTCCGCGGCAAAGGAGTTCGGGTGATATCGTCCGAGAACGGAGTCTTTAATGATCCGTACATGGCGAACCCGATATCTCTTCGGTACGGAGGAGATGGAGTTCTCCTGTGGTTCCGGTACCGAGGAGGAACAGGAACATGTCGGGGTTGAGGATTCTTTCTCCTGGAAGACACGTCACTACTGCGGTAGTGACTTTCATGTCTGGATGAGGAGGGAGAATCCGCCGTTGTCTTCTCCGGCTGTTGGCTCTTCTGCAGGAAGGTTAAGAACTCCTCCTGCTTCTCGGCCAAGAACAGCTTGACAGCTTCATTTAAATCGGGCTGCTGGGAAGACTCGGTGCGATGACTCCTGGAGTGGCTTGTTCCTCCTTCGTGAGAACCGGAGGTAGATGTCTCCCGAGGCCGTTTTTCAGACCTGCGAGCTGGACTAGCTTCCTCACGGTGATCACGAACGGTATTACGGGTGGTATGTGATCTGGTATGCATTTTTTTGGGGTGGAAAAAGGGTCAAAAATTTGCTTTATCACAAATTTGGTTCTCTGTTTCCCACAGACGGCGCCAGTGATGAATCGGCGAATTTTTGATGGTGATGAATGCAGGAAGATGCAGATCACGACACAGAGATTTTACGTGGTTCGATTTACTGAGGTAAATCTACGTCCACGGGAAGAAACGAGGGCAGAGTTGTATTGCTTGATCTGTTTTCTTACAGCTTACAATACAGACTTGCCATTTTGTATTTTATCTCTAGAAAGCGAGAGAGTCTATTTAGAACTTAACCCTATCTATCTGATCTAGGTTCTATTTATACATTGAACCTAGATCGTGGCATGCAGCCATTTACTAGGTAGTGGATGTCGTGGAGATCGTGGCGATCTTGCATGGGTCCACTATTCTGCATGAGTTAATGACTGCTTGACACCACTAAATAGATCGTGGGTGGTGGAGGTGGAAATCCTGCATGAGTCCACTATCTCCTAGTTCGGTCGAATACTGAGACCGAACTGCTGAATTATTGCCGAGCAGCTTTTGCCGATCTGAGAGTAGAGCTTGATGCCGACCTGAGAGCAGAGTTTGATTGGTTGGCTTTTACCGAGCTGTAGGCTGGGGCCGAACTCTTTGGTTGTGCCGAACTGAACTCTTTAGTCATGCCGGACTGATACTCTTTAATCATGCCGAACTGATACTCTTTCTTGGGCTTTAGGCTGATGGGCTTTGCTGCTGTTGGGCTTGTTTAGTACGTACTCCATCAAAGAGAAATTGAAACTTTTGATGTACTCCAATATTTTGATTTCGTACATATTATACTAACACTGATTAAAATTGTATGATATTAATACTTATTGAGAAAATATACATAAATATCATATCCAATATCATACAAGTTGTCAAGTACTAGATCGGACAGGCAAATTGACGAAATGAACATGCAATGATCGGAATTGGATTTGTTGTGTTTTACAGCGAAGTGCACGTGCTATATTGTCCAAACAACCCTCACTTCACTCCCATGTGCCCACCACATGCATTGCACTATCCTCTCTCTCATCCATTTGTTTTCCATTCTAAATATTTTACTTTATTCTTATTATCATAATTGCAGCAGCGATTCCGTCGTCTTGGCGGCCCCCACACTTCGACCCGACATTATGTGAGGGGGTTCAATCAGGGTACACAGTAGCCCGTTAAGGGAGAAGTCTTAACCCACTGGCTGCCAGAAGCCCATCTCCCAATGCCTCACACTTGTGCCTGAGAGATGGAAGCAACTACACAACAACAGTGGGAATCGAACTCATGTTCATTGCAGCAAGATCTGTCTCTAACTGCGCTACGCCTATGCGGGCCATCATAATGCTCATATGGATTGATCACACTTTGAATTTATTATTCAATTGGTCCCACAACCCCCAACTTCCCTAACTAACGCTTCACATGCAATTTAATCTTTTCATCTCATCTTTCTTCAATTTCTAATTATAGGATATTTATATCCATTACTACTATGCTAGTATTTCTATGTATTTATTTTTATTGATTATATATGGCGGTGTACAAATTATTACGCGGTGTTTACAACAGTCAAAGTTCGATAACAAAATATCTAATGGGTTTAGTTTATAGTAGTAAAAAGATAGTGACAAAAGCATTAACAATCCATATTTTGATCACTAAAGCCCTCATCATGTGTGAAAAGGAGAAAAGGGGGATGCAAATAGTGACTAAAAACGAGAGCTGTAAATAGAATTACGCACAAAAATAATCATGCCAAAAAATCTATCAATCCATCATGCAAAGCATGCTCGAATATCCCAAGCTAAATAGAGGATTGACATATTTCGTTTGTTATGAGTTATTTAATTTCAGTGATTAACAACAATCATATGTGATGTACTCTGAATCACAGTGTTAGTTGGCCCAATCAATATATGTTGATTTATTTTTCCATGTAAAATTTAAAACACTCATTTTTTGGATATAATCAATAGTACTATATAGTATTTTGCTAACTTCGAAAATAGCACTTCAGAAATTCATTATTTGGAAACTGTAATTCATGGATTAGGGGTGGTGTCCATATTTTTTATTTTTATTTTTATCGAAAGAACTATGTGACGAGTTGAACATAGTTAGAAGGTGACCAGAAAACAATCGAAAATCCCATACTTTACTTGCTAGTTCATGATCACTACGGTATAATATAGTCATGTGGAGGCTAGTATATATACATAAACAATCCTGTTTAAATCAGAATTCATATTCTTTGTTGCATTTAATTATACTAATCGTACGTGTTTATGTGCCCAATTAAATAATACTAGTAGTATTAATGAATCTATGTGTGAGGAACGTAAATTAATGTCGGTAGGTGAGCGGCTGTAGTTTAGGAGTCCTATTTAGAATTTAATTACTATCACTTAATTAATAATTACATTAACGATTCATGCATGCCTTGTAGGAGTATTGAACGTGAAAAGTTTATTAGAGGGTTTGTCGAATGTATTAACTTTTAATACCAAAAACATTGCTTTTCATATTCTCGAAATTATTTATTTGAATAAATTAAATGAGTTGCGCAATTTACTTATTTTGAAAAGCAGTCGAGAAGTCAATCGATTCTTGGAATTAATATGAATGCGTTGAATAATTTTAAACCATTTTTGGAATTGTACGAATTTGATTGAGTAATTTGAACGCATTGAATTATTTCAATCCATTTTACTTAAATTGATTATATTCCTTGAAAATCGGTGTACATGCAATGAATTTAATAAATCGTTGTAGTTATAAATAGACAATGTGTAATACTACTGGAAATAAACTACTTACATTTTTATATAAAACTAGTGAATTCGCATAGACAAAATAAATATTCGAGTAATACATAACAAGAAGTGTTTGAATATATATGAAACAATTGTATATCTAGCAATTATTGTTGTATGTTGCTATAAATAGTCAATCAATTCTCCATCAACCAACCTGCAAAAACTTATGCTCTTGTGTATATACAGTACAGATCTAAACCTTAACCACAAATTAATAAAAAGAAAATGGGGCCTTTTGCAGTGAGAGATCAAAGTATGAAACTGTTCAAGGCATGTGCCTGATAACTAATGACTAAATATCTGTAAAATATCTCAAACTATACCTCTTTAACAGAGTTGTATTTTATTTTTGGATTGTTTTATCGTAGATGAGTCATTTCCTTTTTGCTAAAATGTATTTTGTACTATCTTCATCTTTCTACTATTTTCCTTTCCACTTTATTATCCTTTTACTCAACTTATTTAAAATAATTTTTCTTAAATCTCGTACCGGAAATAAATGTCTTTATTACAGAAGGACGGAGGGAGTAGTACTTAGTATTATAAATCTTTTGATTTAAATAATTTCTTGCAATAATTACATTAAAAGTAATTTTGTGAGATTCAAACAAAATCATGCTTGTCTATGTTCTATGCATGAATTTCAAGTATACATTCTTATCGGGTGATATATATTCAAATTAAAATTGTTCTTATTGTGTGACCAACGTATTTAACAAGTTGGATCTCTTCTTTACTATAGCAATACTTCCACTTCTTTTTCCTCTTAATCTCGTGTTTGTTTTTTTTTATCAATTTTGTAATATAAATTTTATGTTATTTATTAGTATTACTATTAAAACTGTTTTTCAGAGAAGAGTGAATTATTTATAGTATTAATTTATGTTAGAAATAGACAAGATTGGGCCTACAAAATGCAAGTGAAAGAGGGGAGAATTGATACCCTCACCCTCACCCTCACCCTCACCCTCACCCTCACCCTCACCAAACCATCGTACTCCATCTATTTATAGCCCCCACAAATCCCCTCTTTAGTATTCTCACAAGCCATTTAGCTCTCTCTGCCTCACTCAAAACATGGCCAAGTACTTCGCCTTTCTCCTTCTCACTCTCCTCGCCATCACAATGCTGCAAATTCCTGTGAGTACTGTCTGTTTTTCAGCTCAAATAATGTCATTTTGTTTGTATTTCACACTAATTTCTCTTCCCCTTTTTCGCATCACAGGTCATGGCCTCTCAATTTGAGGGACAGTTGAGCAAGGTTGGATTCCAATTCACTTTCATTTTTTGCAATTTTTTTTCTACTTCTGTATAAAATGTGCTAATTTTGCATTTATTTCCCTTTTTTTTGATGAATAACAGAGTGGATATGGCCCTGGCAGCCTCAAGAGCTTCCGTGAGTGTTCAATTCTTCCATTTTTTACTGCAATTTTGTCTGAATCTGGGAATGTCCTGAATTTTTTATTACAAATATTTATTCTACTTTGTAGTATAAAAAATGGAATGCCTCTTCCTACTTTAGAACATAGATCTAGTGCAAATGACCATTGTTGAAATGGACTAACATAATGTGAAATGACCAGAATGCCCATCCCAGTGCACGAGGCGGTGCAGTAGGACACAGTATCACAAACCGTGCATGTTCTTCTGCCAAAAGTGCTGCAAAAAGTGTCTGTGTGTGCCACCGGGGTATTATGGGAACAAAGCTGTTTGCCCTTGCTACAACAACTGGAAGACCCAGCAAGGAGGACCAAAATGCCCTTGAAATTTCACACACTTTTACTACTACCACTACTACTACCAAGTCTACCATCATAGACTATATATCTATTATTGTCACTAGTATTATTAGTCTATGGTTTATGCTAACTAGAGCTATATCATATGTTACTTCTGATTTCATCTTTTGATGTTGGTTTAGGGAGTTTTCTCTACTCCTATTAATATTATACAAGTATTATGTTGGTTTGTGTTTGTGCCACTCCATTTGAGGGCTTTTCCTCTTGAATGAGAGTTGGATGCCGACCCATCTTTATTTATTAACTTGTCTACTTTATTTTATCAACATTTATTGTTCCAATCTTACATTGCTTACACACTGATCGCTAAATCAAGTCCAGCTATGGGCTAAATGGAATTGTTGAATTATGATTTATTGCAACAATATATTTCCATTGTGTGAAGAGGGATGTTACAAAAATAATTTCAAATTCCATTATGTGATGTGGGATATTAAAAGTAGTTTACAACTTACAAGAGCCTTGATATTTCACATGACAAGTTGCTAGCTAAAAAGGGATACAAGCAAACAAAAACTAACGAGATTTCGAAATCGTATCTTATGCATACTCGATGTCGGTGGCAAATAAAGTGGGTACTTTTTGGTTTTTATTGATACTTTATTTTCAATGCAAATACATAAAGATTTGGGACTCGTTCGCTAAGACAGTTTGGACTGGGCAGAATTAAAACAAACCTAGAATTGATAAGGCCTGACCCACTTGCACCAGAGTATACACTGGTGTTCACCTTTTCAAATATGGGTTGTGTTTTGAATGTAACATTAATTCCGCATTATTTAATTGGGCGTCCATTCACCCCGAATTTCCCATATTAACCCTAAGCGCATTCTGAATTTTCAACTCGGGGTAATCTCTCCCCACCCCATTCGATTTTGGGTAAAATCATCACCAAAGTGCAATTGCGTGCTCCGTCGTATCGTATCACATCGAACACGTCTCACATTGGATAGGGTTCAATACATGGACTTTTTTGGCAGGTGTAATTTGTGAGGCACAACACGGTTCCGACGCTCGTTGATGAAAGGCCTCCAATAGCACCGCGAGTAATGTGTATGTATCAAGCAACTCGGGCAACAATGGCGGTGTAGATATTCAAAGCACCCCACGTATTAAAGTTAGCACAGCAAAGCACGCAGATTTCATTACAAATGCAAGCTCAATTGCAAACCGAAGATGCTCACCCCGACGGGGCAGTATGTACCTTTGTAAGTGATCCGTTTCTTGCTACGTCGTAGGTGTAGCTATGTTAGTTTTCCAGCAACCTATAAAAAACCCAAATTCCCTTGTCACCTGATAGTCCGAAAAATATCGACGGTGAATCGCGGGGTACTAGAGATTGGTACCCGAATTCAACCAAACACAGAATCAAAGCTTGGAAACGGGATAAGAGCTTTCGATTACCTTGTGTTGACGGCGTGAATAAATCTTGGAAACGAGATGAGAGATTCGACGCCACCGCTGGCTAGGATTAGGGATTTACACAAATCTGGAATGTTCAAATGAGTGACGGGAAAGGGGGAAAATTAGCTGAGAGGGGTAATTTGGGAAGGGACACTTCTCATTTTTTTGTTTAATTCTTGTTCAAAAAATAGAGAACACGCCTGTTGTGTAGACTTTGGTAATGTCATTTAAGAGACATACAGTGCGGGCATCATCATTCATGTGGGGCCATACGAAAGAAACAACACACACCGAACAACATAATTGGCCAGAACTAAATCAATTTCTGGTGACTTCTGCCACACCGAACGCGTCCCAAGAGTTTTCAATAATTTTCTTTAAAAACAAAATAAAATTGATATAGTGAATGTAATTTATATAGTAATCAAAACAATTTTAATAGGGGTATCAAAATTCCAGAACATAAAAAAGGAAGATGAAAACATAAAGTAGGGGTTCTACATTTTTTAGTCTCATCTTATCATTAAAAAAGGAACATGGATATGAAAAAGAATCAAGAAGTTGTACTTAAATCATAAACAAATTCGTTTCATCAAAAAGTTAAGTATTTATCTCGGAACTTTAAGACTCTTTAAACCCTAAACTAAGAGCATCTACAGTGGTGCGAATGTCCCGGCGGATATCCCTGCGGACATCCCAAAAACAACTTCTGTCATGTCATAAGGACTTCCCACTGCATTGCCACGTCATAAGGACATCCCACTGCACAGTGGCGGACATCCCCAATGACATCCCCAAGGACATTCCGACGGACTTCTCACAATTATAAAAATTCATAAATTCACCAAATTAAATAATTTATGGAAAGAAACAATTTACGGAATTAAAATTTCGACACAAATACGGAGAAATTGCAACCAATTTATTTAAAAAAACATACATAATTATTAAAAAAAATTACATAGTTAAAAAAATCGTCGTCTCACTCATCGGATTCCCCGCCGCCAGTACCCTCGTCATCCCCGCCGGTAGTCCCCTCGTCGCCACTCTCCGCCATGTCTCCCAGCCCCAAATCGCGCCTCATATTGTTTATGATATCCTTCAGCGACGACCTGTAATGGCGATCGGTCGATGTCTGCCATTCAACCATTGCACGTAACAGGGTTTCATGTTGCGCGACGCGGGCGAGTGAGGGGAGCTCGGGATCGTTTTGGGTAGGAGCTGCCGATTGGGCCTCGGCGGACCCGCTGGGGCTTCCACTCGCCATCCGCGCCGCGGACATTTGCCCCACCGGGCGATGGCGGCGGGCCGACGATGAAGGTGTCGGGAACTCTGCCTCGGCGGGGGGGAGTTCGTGGGAACCAGCACTGCTACTGTACTCCCCGGAGGTGCTGATCTTCGTCTGCTTCGGCCAGCCAGATTCAACACCCTCAGTAAACTTGGCCGAAGTCTGCACCACAAGATACACCTCCCAATATATGAATTCCCCGAAGCCCGCCGCAGCATCTTCGAACTGGTTGCCGAGCGGAGGTTGTTTGTGTAAATGCCAGCGAATCGGCTGAGCTGCCTCTTCAGCCGCTCCCACTGTTTCCGGCATTGCTCTCCGTTGTGAGGCTTCCCCACTGGCGGTTTGAATTGGAGGTAGCTTTGGCTAATGCGCCACCACATCATGTCGATATGCTGGTTAGCCCCGATATATGGATCCTCCACTATACTGATCCACGTCTTCACAAGCGCGATGCACTCCTCTGTGCTCCAGACGGTCCTATTTTTCCCGCTGGATCCCTCCCCCACCTCAGCGGCCACCGGCTCACCATCGTAGTGCCATTCTCCTGCCCCTCCCTCTCCTTGTCCTCCCCCTCCTCTATGTCGCCGTTGGTGTGTCTGTGGGAGAATCTCGGATCGGAGATAACCCCAACTCCTCAAACGAGAACGTCTCGATGCCAGTGAACTGAGTCTTGAGATGAGTACTCGGGGGCTGTCCGCCGACAGTAAATCCATATAGGGGCGATAGACATTGTCCACCGGTGATTGGGGGACCCCCTGCCTACCCCCCTAAGCGACAAGCGAGCCTTGCATCATCCCGACATTCCGTGCATCATCCTCGGCATTGGGGTCATTCCGACACTCACCCCGGGCTTTTGGGGTATTTGGGGCATCATCCCATACCAAGGCGGGTACATGTTGTAGTACCCGGGCATCATCCCCGTCGTCATTAGGGGTTGGGGCATCATCCCCGCCATTCCGGACATCGTGTCGGACATTGGGGTACTTCTGCCAACGGGAAAGATTGGTCTCTGTGACTCGCTCGTGGCGGGGGAATCACTATCGTGGTGCTCCATTTATGTTCGAAAGAAAGTATTCAGAGAGAAAGAGATACTCGTTAATACAAGTGGTGCGAATGAAATGAAGTTCAACGAGCCGTATTTATAGAATTTTCAAAAAAAATAACGAAATAATTGGGACGTCCGCGCGGACGTCCATGAAGTCAACGCAATAGCGGACGTCTCGGGAATGCCATGGAACTCCGATGTCGGCAGCGGACGTCCATATCCGCGTCACCACTGCACAATGGCGGACGTCCGCCGGGACGAGCACCATTGTAGATGCTCTAATGCTTCATTAAATATGGCAGGCATTCATTTTGGTCTCTTAGACATCCACATCCATGCTCTTTGGCAAGAGCATGGACATAGGCCCAGACCCACTTTTATTCATTTTTTACTCCATGCTCTTTAGCAAGAGTACAACACCAACATCCATGCTCTGCTGCATGCTCAAGGGTTCCACAATTCTATTATTCAATTTGAATACTTCAATTACTAAAATTATTTCCACAATATTAAAATGCATTCAAAATATCCAAAACACTATTACAAATTATTAAACATTTAAAAACTACATAATTAAAATCCTAAAAATTTGAAAATTACATAATTAAAATCCTAAAAACTGAGGTTGAGAGAGTTGTTTGGTGTAGTGTGATTTGTTGTGTTGAAATGGAGGTATTTTATTGGGGAGTGACTCTTAGATTTTAATGTAACTCTTTGTAAACGACGTCTTTGTTTATGTACCAGACAATAACGTCGTTATGATATGTCATTTTTAAATAGGATATGGTGAATTATAATAAAAATTCAGGGGTACCAAAATTAAGCGATGCAATATTTTTTTAATAGACCATAATTTATGTGTAAATATATAACTTCAAATAAAAAATGTTTAATTTCATTAAAATATACTCCATCGTTAAAGTTGATTTTCTGATGATGATAGCTAGGATACGGCTTCTTACACTGAGATGAGGGATCGCGTAACTTGGTAGATACATGATACTGAAGAATCGTTTTGGCCCTCCCGGTATGACTCCAAAATGAGTCTAAACCAGTTAACTCGTGTGCTGAACATAGAGTGCGCAACAATTATTTTTCATAACTGAGCTTTCATTCCTACAATTATTGCATCCATTTTCTTGCATTATAACAAATGATCAAATTAATATTTTGGGTTTACATGATAGTTCTCGCTAATAAAGGCTTCATAACAGTTGAGCAAACAGAGGGGTATGGTGACATAGTAATTTGTAGAGGTCCAGAGATGCAGAACAGAAGCAACCTCATATCAATCACAACTAAATATTATATGGAAAATGATTTAGGAGAAGTTTGTGATGTGGGAAAACTAAGGAACACTTTATTCTCAAACTTGCTCAACTTGTGCAAAATGGTACAACTCTCCTATATTGATAGACATTCCTAACTCATTTTAGAATTGTCTAGTATTTAATTCTTTTATATTCTAAATATCTAAATTTTTTATCTATAAAAATAGTTATTTTTAGATAATATCTATATTTTAGAGATTTCTTTCTCTAGTTTATTAATAATTAATAATACATGCTGTGATCCCTAATCAAACTCCAACGAAACATTACCTTTAGATTAGTATTCCACCAATTGGTTTCCTTTTAGATTTTTTGTGAACTAATTCGAATTTGTATTAGTTAACTCGATTTATCATTATTTTTAGATTTTTGGATTCTGCAGTTTTTTTGTCGATATAATTAATTTAAAACTTTTGGCTCTACTTTTAATATATTTCTCCTTTTCTTTATTCAAATATATTTTGATAGAGTTTACCCATTTGTTTAATTTAGTATAATGCGATATTTTTTAAAAGATTATAAATCAAAATATATAAAACTCATAATCAGCAAAACTGATTTCATAACATATAAGCATATTAGAGCACCAACTACTTTTAGAATACTGACAACTTCTTTGCATTCATAAATCATAAGTAGATCGTAATTCCCCGGCCATACTTGTGTAAATGAAACTTGACACCATTATGTTCACCCACAAATTTATAAATTAATACAGTAACAGTGATTTCATTGTAATTTAAAAACACACTAGCACAATTAATAACTCTATTAGTCCGATAATAAGAGTCTCATTTACTTTTCAAAACATGAAAATCAATAAATAATGAATCTCACTCTTATATTTTAATTTTATAATAAAATATAGATGGAATAGACTAATAGAATGTGAGACATATTTTCATTTATATTAATATGTAATGTGGCTTCCATTAACATATAAACAAAAATAATAAAATGAGACTTATATCAACATACAAAAGGAATATATTTTTAATACCCCACACATATATATTCAACTAAAAGTTACTCCCTTCCCTTCGTTCCAAGATGAGTACTGAGTCCTTCCTCCGTCTGCTATTTAATATATCTCATATTTCATTTTCCATATGTTCATCATTAAATGTACCATTATTCATTTATACTATATTTGATATTGAACCTACGTTCCACTAATTTCATTCTTCTAACATTTTATTATAAATCAATATATAAATGTAAGACCTAAATTCCACTAATTTTTTCTACCCACTTTTCCTGTAAAGTCAAACAATTTCTATAAACTTGTGTTGATTAGATATGGACATTTAATAAGGGATAGATGAAATATTTATTATTAGCATGTCTGAAGCTAAGCAACACATTTTGATTCTTGGCAAAAAAAATATTATTCTCTCTTATTATTTTATTTCTTCTTACTTTATTCTCTTGTAATCCAACCCATAAACCATCAATCACATTATAAATTCACGTGTCAAGATGAAATGCACCACTACTATATTTGCAAAATACAAGGTTACATGGGCCAAAGATGTAGGAGTATGAAATATAGGCTAATCAAAACTGGCCCAATTTGGAATTGTAACGAAGATTTCACATTCCCGCCCAAATATTTCGCTGGTTTGAAACTACCACTCTTCATCGCTTCTTCTACTGAATTCGAACACACTCACACTACACAAGTTTCCACAATTGCTTTGTTAACGGCCGTGCTAAGTGTACAACTGCTTACTGCAGTAGAGATCAAGGACTCCAGTTGATCAAAACGTATTATACATCACTTTTGTGGCTTAATATCGACCAATGGGGGTAGATATGGAATCGACGACGACCGCCACCGACTCCGTTCCCGAGCCAACACGCAAGGCGACCCCAGCTCCTAGGCTATTTATTCAGGAGATGGTGATGAAGAATTTCAAATCATATGCGGGCGAACAGCGCGTTGGCCCCTTTCACAAGGTTAGGGTTTGTTTTTTTGTTGAATTGCTTTCAATTATTGTGAATATTGTTGCTGGAGAGAAGTAAAGTACGAGATTTCAGTTGAATTTCTGGTGCGATTCGTTGACAGTGCTGTTTTTTATGTACAGAATTTCTCCGCTGTGGTCGGTCCTAATGGAAGTGGGAAGAGCAACGTCATAGATGCGATGCTTTTTGTGTTTGGGAAGAGAGCTAAACAGGTGGATTTCTGAAATACTGGATTTATTTTGAAAGTTGAAATACTGCATTTTGCGTAGTTATTTTAAATTTCGGTGTTTGCAACATGCAGATGAGGCTGAATAAAGTTTCGGAGCTTATTCACAACTCAACAAATCACCAGAATTTGGAAAGTGCTGGTGTATCCGTTCACTTTCAGGAGATTATTGATTTGGTATAGCCTGAGTTGTAGTATTTTATTTCTGAAGGTGGTGCCTCAGGTTCTGTAGTACTGATTTTTGCTTGCTTGTAGGATGATGGGAATTATGAAGTTGTCTCCGGAAGTGATTTCATAATTACGCGCGTTGCATTTCGGGATAACTCCTCTAAGTATTATATCAACGACAGAGCAAGTAATTTCACAGAGGTGACCAAATTCTTAAGAGGGAAAGGTGTTGATTTGGATAACAACCGATTTCTGATTCTTCAGGTTCCCACTTCACAATCTTTTATGCTTTTTCCTGCATATACTTCGGCATCCCCAAGTTTGTTATGTCACTGGTTGAGTGCTAAGTTTTTCTCCAGGGTGAGGTGGAACAGATATCACTTATGAAGCCAAAGGCACAGGGGCCTCATGATGAAGGCTTTCTCGAGTATCTTGAGGATATTATTGGAACTAACAAATATGTAGAAAAGATTGATGAATCATTTAAGGAGTGAGTTATCAACTGCATCGTGGAGAATTGCTTGTTTTTTTTTTCAAAATTATTCATGTAATTGAGTGTCACCACTCAGCAAAAGGATTCTAATGTAGATGCGCTGACTGTTTTGTTAGCTAAAGTTCACACAAACAATTTTTTCAACAATTTGTTTGTTAATATTTGGTTTCAACTCTTTAGGCTGGAAGCGCTTAATGAAAAGAGGACTAGCGTGGTTCAAATGGTGAAGTTGGCTGAGAAAGAAACAGAGAGCCTGGAGGTGTGATTTTAATGTAAATTTTGTAGACTTCTATTGATTCATGTATGTAGTTAGGGAATTTTCACATTATTATTAATCACTCAATTTACCAGGGTGTCAAGAATGAAGCAGAAGAATACATGCTTAAAGAACTGTCACTGTTAAAATGGCAAGAGAAAGCTACCAAGTTGGCTTCTGAAAATAATATCACTGAAATAGCAGATATTCAGGCAGCTATTTCTAGCCTAGAGGCAAATGTAAAGTCTGAAAGGTGATATTCTTCTCATGAGTTTAAACTTTAAACTCTTTGATAGACTTTTAGACTCCTACTGAAAGATATTTGGCTCTGTTTTACAGGAATAAAATACAAGAAAATACCAAAACATTGAAAGAACTTGAAGCTTTGCATGTGAAGTATATGAAGAGACAAGAGGTTTACCTTTTAGCATTCTTTACACCATCATTTGATATATACCTCATTTGTGGATGTGCTTGTTCATTTAACTTTTTAGTGAAGATGATTTCCTTAAGCATATGCCAAACCTTGGTTTAATATTTCATCATTTTTGGAAATTTCAGGAACTGGATGATGATCTCCGGCGCTCAAGAAATGATATAAAGGAATTTGAAAGGCAGAACCTGAAAGATCGAGAAGATTATGACCACTTGAAGAAAAAGATAAAAAAGCTGAATGACAAACTCGAAAGGGTAAGAGAAACAATAGAACATGTTATGTATGACATTTTTCTTACTTCATATATCGTTTGTATCTGACCAAATATTTCCGGAGTTTTCCTTAGGATGTGACTAAAATTGCAGATTATACTAAAGAGTGCGAGGACTCTGTGATTGAGATTCCTAAGCTTGAGGAACAAATTTGTCAGCTGCAGAAACAGTTAGTGAACGAGGAGAAGTTCTTGGAAGAAATAGAAGAAACTTCTAAAGGTGGCTCCTTCAACCTTTTGGTGTCTTCTATAACTGGGAACTCAGAATGCTATATGGTGTATCAATCTTTCTCAGGATGTGCATTCTCACGTTTATATAATTTCATGAACTTTCTTTTGATCAATTTATTTATTACTCCATTTATTTCTCACTGCCTAACAGATACATGTGAACATGAAAAAGCATTGGTGATTGAACACACATGCTTATACTTGACAGCACCATGCAGGCTAACTGCTTATATTTAATACAACCTTAGGAACTTTTATTTTGTCTTCTCTAAAGGCATTCATAATTCAATGCAACAAATCAATTTACTTCATGGTCTCTATGAGCATGGACTGCATCTATGAATCCACAGGCTTATGAAATAAGTTTATTAAGTACATTGCCATGCAATCTTTATTTTTTTTTTCCGAAAAAAGGGCTTGTCTCCCTTAATGGCATCATCACATCTTTTCTGTCTCCTTTTTTCGAATTTACTTTTTTAAGTTTGCATTTTCTGAATTAAGATCATATGAAAAAGTGATTGTTAATCCATCTTTATATTCTCTTATCTATTCATTTTCGGTTCAGACTTGTTATTGGTGTTTAATTATTCTTATTTGGTTCTTTTCAAACAGCTGAAACTGAAGTTTTTCGTAGTGAGCTTGCTGATGTTCGTACTGAACTAGAACCCTGGGAAAAGCAAATGATTGATTGCAGAGGAAAACTTGAAGTTGCTTCTGCTGAAAAAGATCTCTTGAATAAAAAGGTGAGGCTGGTGATAAGGGCTGTCATTGCAATGTTTGTTACTAGTAGGTATTTCGGTAATTTTCTTTTTCTCCTCTATAACTTATGAAAATTGAACCTAGGCATCTTTTAGTGTTAGGCAATCATCGAGTCCCAAGGATTCTGTGTGTCCGCTGCAATCACGTTTTTATATTGTTTCTGTGAATTTATCACTTGTCAATATGTGCATCGTTAAATACTATGATTTGCAGGGTAGTGAGGACTGCATATTTAGGGATGTATCAACTATAGCGCATTGTTGGCTTTGTTGTCTAAGTTAATTCTGCTGATCCCTATCTTGTCTTGATTTTCCATGCTAAAAAAAATATAAAAAGTATCCGTGTTTGGACCTTGGTAGCTGAATTTCTTTGTTAGTAATTGCTGATGATTAGTATCTGTATTACAGCATGAAGCTGGTTGTGCTGCATATGTAGATGCAAAGAAGAAGATAGTTGAAATTAATGCAACAATTGAGACAAAAACTTCAGCTGTTAAAGATATTGAAAATGAGCTAGTGAAGAAGAAATCTGAAGCATCCGAAGCTCGTAAAGTGGAGCAAGTAAGCTATTATATTGTTAACTTTCCTTTGATATTTTTTTTGTAAAAATAGGGGTGCTGACTGGGAAATTGCAGGATTTTCTTGAAGAACAACACAAGTTAGTTCCTCTAGAACAGGCTGCTAGACAAAGGGTTGCTGAGCTATCATCTACTATGGAATCTGAAAGGAACCAAAGTTCTGTCTTAAAAGCAATAATTCACGCTAAGGAAGCTAATATTATACCGGGAATATATGGCCGAATGGGAGATCTAGGGGCCATTGATGGTGAATACACATCCATTCTTTATGTTTTGACGTATTTTAGTCTGAACTTGAATGTGAGTGAATTTGACTGCGTCAGATAAGCAACAAGGATTTTATATTTTCTACGGTAAACTTGTTCCATGAACTGTCTGTTGGTTTATGGTGTGCCTGCTATGGTGAATTGCTCATTTCTAGACTAGGATTATTTGTGTGAAAATGGAGTCTTAGTTTACATCTGAGTTCCCAGTAATGAATATATAGTGTGAACCTGAAGTGCCATATAAAACTACTGTATAATGCATGTAACGTATTTAGTACTAATATTTTTGGATCGTATTCTGTGATATTCAGTTGTGTCTTGTTGATACTTTTCTGATCATTCATAACTTTTCTGCAGCAAAATATGATGTTGCTATATCAACTGCTTGTGCTGGACTTGATTATATTGTTGTGGAGAAAACTTCTGCCGCCCAAGCATGCGTCGAGCTGCTGCGTAGCCAAAACCTTGGTGTTGCTACATTCATGATTCTGGTAGATAATTTTGTCCGCTTAGCTATTTTAACATCATTTGTATCAGGTGTAAGAGTCATGTGTTCTCTCTATATATACGAATTAAGCAAAAAAATCATTTGATACACATTTCTATTGATGCTTTGACTCATAAACACTTCAGATATAGATAGTGTTCATATAGTTTTCATTTGTCCAGTTTACTAGATGAAAGAGTATGGAGAAATTCTGTAAATAATATGGAGAAAATTCTTTTTATGAATATTGCCAAGAATAATTTTGTAAAGAATATGGAGAAATTATTTTTATGAAATTTGAATTTACATTCCTTGTTCTTTGCAGGAAAAGCAAGCCAATCATCTACCTAAATTAAGGGAGAAAGTTGTCACACCAGAGGGTGTTCCTCGCTTATTTGATCTCATCAAGGTTCAGGGTGAGAGGATAAAACTTGCTTTTTTTGCAGCACTGGGGAACACCATTGTAGCTAAAGATATTGATCAGGTAGGCCTCATGCTCTTTTTCTTGTTAAATTTATTAAAGAAATGAAAATTAGCATTCATTCACTAATTTTGCGTAAAAAATGGTGAATATTTATTGTTTTCTCCACGTTACTGGTATCTGATTATGCTTGCGGATATCCTACACTGCACTTTCCAAAATATTCCATTTCACAAACACCTTTGTTTCCAACATACAGTATTAGTTTATATCTTTAATCACTGGTTTCTTTCTTCTATGTTTATCCTGACATTAAAGGCCACTCGAATCGCTTATGGTGGAAAGAATGGATCCTGGCGTGTCGTCACACTTGATGGTGCTCTTTTTGAAAAATCTGGTACAATGACTGGTGGAGGGAATCGGCCAAGTGGTGGCAAAATGGGGACTTCTATTCGTGCTAGTGTGTCGGGAGAGGCTGTGGAAACTGCTGAAAAGGAGCTATCAGATTTGGCTGAAAGGCTAAATAATATTAGGAACAGAATATCTGATGCTGTTAGGAGTTACAGAGATTCAGAAAATGCGATTTCACCCTTGGAGATGAATTTAACAAAAACCCGGAAGGAGGTAGCTCAATAGTGTTAGATTGTTGGTCATATATTGTTCATATGCTTATCAAGGATTATCAATCACATCAACTATACTTGACTTGACAGATCGAGAGTCTAAAGCTATTACTTGGAGATCTAGAAAAACAGCTGTCTTCACTGAAGGCAGGATCACAGGCATCAAAGACAGAGCTGGCTAAGCTGCAAGAACTTGAACACATCATTTCTGATGAAGAGAAAGAAATGAACAGGCTTCTCAAAGGTTCAGAACAACTAAAAAAGAAGGTAACTGTATCAGAAAATCTCTATGCCATTCTATCAGCCTACATGATCCTGAAAAAATTGCATGAAAAATATAAAATGCCTTGTACATCTGTTACTTCCTTTGTCCTTTGATAGGAGTAAAAGGCTGTCACTCGTTTAAATCAAGCACGAGAGGTGCTCGATTTTATAACTCACTCACACAATCTACTTGAATAGATGCACCAAAGGATTACTCAACAAATCTGGAATGAAACTCTCGGATAATTATGAATAAGGATTACAGAACAAGAATGGAAATGAAAGAAAATAGAAATATAAATCCTCCGCAGATGCCTACGGCTAATGCCGTCCCGAAACTGATCTAACTCCCAAAGATGAATTCTATCTCCTAAGAATCTCACTATTTATAGATGATTCGTCTAACGGGCACGGCTCCAACACGAAAATTCCAGATGACACACCACCAATCACAATCCCCACATTCGATGGATCCAATGCGATCGCGTGGCTTGCGCGGACTGAACAGTACTTCCTGGTGTCAAAAATTCCACTGGAAAATCGCGTGAGTGTTGCCATGGAAGCCTTGGCAGGCCCGACCTTACCATGGATCCAACTCCTTATGCGACGAATTCCCACTCTATCTTGGGACCGTTTTACGCAGGAAATGATGAAATGTTTTGGTGATTCAATAGCATGGAAACCCAAGAGTGTTGCTGTTCGCCAGGAGATACCAACTATTACCACATCAGCAATCCACACTGATATGAACACTAAAGCGATCAATAGTGTCCCTGCCCTTGGCGGTACAACAGCCCATTCCATCTCCAGTTTTGGTGCCTCTACCATCTCCTACCTGTCCACCTACACTAGCAACGGTGACAGCACCGCTGTTGTCCTCTAGTCCGCCTACAACAGCCAAGGAGAATACTCTACACGCCATCCAACAGCCGGCACACCCTTGGCAGTACAACAACCCATTCCACCTCCAGTTTTGGTGCCTCTACCACATCCTCCCAGTCTGCCTACACCAGCAACTCCACTTACACCAGCAACTCCACCTACACTAGCACCAATGACAGCACCGCTGTTGTCCTCGTGCGCTGATAGGCCACAGTTTCAGCCTTCCTTCTTCCCTTTGCTGCTACACACTCATGTATCTGTTTCTTCTTGTACATGAGCACATTCCTTGGTTCAGCTTTGCACCTCCTGTCCAGAAGCATGAATGGGAGCCTCCACCGAACAAAGTAATTGGTTTCAATTTTGAGCTCAACCTTGAGGGCAAGGTTGTTTCGAGAGTGAGGCAATTGATACAGATATGCATATCGCAGGATATGCATACTTAATTAGTTAGGATTTGATTAGATTTTATTTACTTAATTAGTTAGGATTTGATTTGATATTTTAGGGTAGGGATATAGGATTATTATAAATAGCACTTAAAATGAGAAGTAGCGTTATCTTGGAGAGATCATTATTGGACGAGTTTTTCTCGTAGGCCTGTGGATTAGGCCTCTGTGGAGGATTTCCCTTTCCTGTTTTGCTTTTCAGTTTCTTACAATAAACCCAAGCATTTCTAATTCCATATTCTATTTTTCTCTGTGTCCGTTTGAGGCGTTTAATCGAGCACTTCTCATGCTTGATTAATTGAGTGACAGCCTTTACCTCCTAACATCCTTTTACAATTTGCATTCTGAAAAAGCACGACTGAGATTTTCTCGTTTAAAGGTAAGGATATTAACGGTATGTGAGATTTCAAAGTTTGTTGCTACTGCAAGAGGATTAGTTCCATTTTCAAACTGAGGTTTAACATTGAGCAAGGAAGTTCTCATCTCATGTATACTTTTGCCATTTTTGTAGGCTTTGGAGCTCCAGAACAAAATAGAAAATGCTGGAGGGGAAAGGCTGAAAAATCAGAAAGCTAAAGTTAGCAAGATTCAGTCTGTAAGTAAAAGTCAATAATGCTGAACTGAAGTTGACACATTACATTTCCTGATTTTGGCATTTTTACTTTTCTTCCCACCATTTTTTAGGATATTGATAAAAACAGCACTAAGATCAACCGCGACAAAGTCCAGATTGAAACAGGTCAGAAGACAATTGAAAAATTGACGAAGGGGATTGAAGAGTCCAAAGTTGAGAAGGAAAGGCTATTGGGCGAAAAGGAGAAATTACGTACCACATCCAAGGAAACTGAAGAAAAAGCTATAAAAGTTATGGAGGATTCTGTTAAGATACAGGAGGTAAGCATTCATTTCTTTGTATATCAAATTTCTACTTGAATTGTAATTTAAGCCAAATTGTAAGACTGGTGGTTGTGTTTGTAGGTAATTAATGAGCATAAGGAAGTTCTGGACCAAGCAAAATCAGACTATGAAAGCCTTAAGAAAGTCATGGATACCTTACGAACATCCCAGGTCTGGTTTACTAGTTTCTTCTTCTTTATTTCATTCTTAACTTGTATAACTCTTTGTTAGCATCAATTATCTATTCAATCCAATATAATATATGACGCAGGTTGATGCTGAATACAAGCTACAAGATAAGAGGAAAGCATGCAAAGAGCTAGAAATTAAGGGGAAAACTTACACGAAAAGGCTTGATGATCTTGAAATATCTATATCAAAGCACATGGATCAGTAAGTGTTTGGTCTTGGTTAGAGCATCACAGTTTTCTTAATGATACCGTAACATTGCTTAGTCTTCCTATTTGATTTTTCTATGTTTCCGAATTACTGTATTTCATAAGCTGCTGGTTTTGGTAACCTTCTAAATTGAGCAGGATTCAGAAAGATTTGGTGGATCCGGTGAAGCTAGAGATAGTTCTGACAGATGCAACTCTTGCTCAAATAAGTGACCTTAAGCAGGGTCTTGAGAAGGTGGCGCTCCTTGAAGCTCAATTGAAGGACATGAACCCAAACCTTGACTCAATCTCAGAGTATGCATTAACATTTTGGGGATCATAAGTTTAGAAAGGTGTATAGCTCTTTTTTATGTTTCTGAGCTTTTACTCTATTTTCTGTGATAAAGGTATCGGAAGAAAGTTAGTTTGTATAATGAGAGAGTTGCAGATCTTAATTTGGTCACTCAACAACGTGATGACATAAAGAAGCAATATGATGAATGGAGGAAGAAAAGGTGGGTAATTGATGGAAAAATTGAAAGTAATAATTCCTTATTATCATCCTCAGTTCTTTTAAACATTTTACCATGTTTAACATTTTCAGGTTAGATGAATTCATGGCTGGTTTTAACACAATCTCGTTGAAACTAAAAGAAATGTATCAGGTTTAATACAATCTCTGTTCAGTTCTCGTTGCTTGATTTGATTGGTCAATCGTTTAATTTCTTTTTCATTGCAATGTTGTCTTTCTGCAGATGATAACACTGGGAGGGGATGCTGAACTTGAGTTAGTGGACTCCTTAGATCCATTCTCAGAAGGTGTCGTCTTCAGTGTCAGACCACCGAAAAAGAGCTGGAAGAACATTGCCAACTTATCAGGAGGCGAAAAGGTACTTTTTCGATCACAACACACACATACCCGAAAATTTCTTGATTCCGCAGCAACATTTACTCGCACACTAAAGCTTCTAATTGGCTTTAATGATGATATATCAGACCCTCAGCTCACTAGCCCTAGTATTCGCCCTCCACCATTACAAACCAACCCCACTTTACGTGATGGATGAGATCGATGCAGCTCTAGGTACACCTACCAGAAATTTTCTCAGTCATTTTCCCCCTTTAAAACCCTCTGTCATCGCTTTTTAACAGCGTCCGCACAAACTACAATCTTCATGGCAGATTTCAAGAACGTATCTATCGTGGGGCATTATGTAAAGGATCGTACGAAGGATGCACAATTCATCATCATAAGGTTGTGTTTGTAACTAAATTCGTGCTCCATTTTCTATTATGTCTGTAATATTTTCGTACTCACATAATTTTGTTTTCCACATGCAGCCTGCGTAATAATATGTTCGAGTTGGCTGATCGACTTGTTGGAATATACAAAACCGATAATTGTACAAAGAGCATCACCATCAATCCTGAGAGCTTTGTTGTTTGTAAGCAACAGGCTTCTTAAGATTCTCTGCAAAATCTGTCTTTTGCTCAAGTGAATTTTTAAGTTGTGTATTTAGTATTTCTGGAGAACCTAACAGTAGGAGTATGTAATTATAGTGACATATTCACATACTAAACTCATTATATCTAATATTCATATTTTGACAACCCATTAATCAATATTAATGTTCCATAACCTAAAGATGTTATATGCATACGCACTATTTACGGAGAATCTAATGCTTAGTCCTGCTACATTCTGTTCCCTCTAATTAATTAGATCTGCTTTTGTGAAGTAAAAGCTTTATTTGTTTGGCATTATTATTGTAAAGCACATGCGAAAACATCACACATGGTTGAGATTTTGGCTTGGCAGCGCATTGCTGTCAGTGCTCCTCATAGACGGAGCTTGAACGACAGTGAGAGGGATTGGTTAATTGCAGCGGTTTAGGGTCGTTCGAAACACGTATAAAATTATAAGACCAAGCTCCACCTAATGTGCCACAAACTGGGCCTAGTAAATACACCCAAATGCCTTTGTAGTAGTTGCTTGCGAGTGCAGGGCCGATAGTCCTTGCTGGGTTCATCGATCCTCCAGATATCGGCCTGCATTATCAAAAGATGATTGAATATCACTATCATATCATATCATACCATATCATATTTTACGGGATTCACTTACCCTGCTAAGATGGAAGTAATGCACACTGCAGACCCGACCGCGATCCCTGCAAGCTCCCCAATCTAATAACCCAAGACACAAAAACAGGATTAGTGGAGTAGTTTACAAAAACAGGATTGGGAATTGGGTGATTCTTACAGCTTTGGTATCAGTAGCAACGGCAGAGGTGACGAACGTCATGGAAAATGTAACAACTATTTCCATGATTAAGGTTTGAAGGTCTGTTTCTGAAGGAGAAGTTGTGCCCACATGTTTCATAGGTTGTAATAGAACACGTACAGTGAATCCAGCACAAGTAGCACCTGTTATCTGTGCAGCTGCATAAAATGGTACCTGCACGTTTTTTTTCTATCAATTTTCTTTTTCTAAAATAAAGCTAAAGCTTTTGTGAACGATACGTGTTTTATTATGAAATTAGTAAAGGAAAACAGAGAAAAAGTAAAAGTGGTTGCAATGAAATAGTGTCACTTGCATTATTAGTAGTGCTTAGTCACGAAAGTGTTTTCAAGAGGACAAAAATGATATTACATCTGTATTCCTATCTTAACAAACAATAATGATGTAGTTTTGGGGTTGTATAAAAATAATGATTATTGGGTGGAGATGAGTTGTATTGTACTCCTATGTATTGTACTCCTATGTTTCCAAACAAAAAGATTCTATTGTTTGTTGCCAATAATATTATGATATATTTATTGAAAATATCGACAATTAAAGCCATGAAAAATAAATTCTCGACTAGGATGAGCTGAGGGCCTCATCTCACTCTCACATGTTATCATCAACACTACCCACAAGCATGTCATGCAATAATACACCTCAGATGTGCACGTAATTAAGACACACTTGAAAATTGAAATACAATATTAATCCACTATCTAATTTATTATTTTTCTAAAAATATTTTTAATCTAATATATACCAGCTTGGTTTATTTTATTATTTTATAAAATATCTCCAATCTAATATATATCAGCTTGGTTTATATTAATATATAATAAGATTATTTAATATAAATGTGTTTTACTTTAGGTGGGTGACAAAAATGTATAGTTAAGTGTAATAGAAGTATGAAATGTCCCATTTGGAAAAAAGTTAGTGAGATAGTGAGTTCCATATTTGTATACACTAATTTTATAATGAAATGTGTGGGTAAAATATCGGACCTGATTCCATGGGAAATGGCGGACGGCGGGGTTCATGTGGAGATGTGGCCGACGGCGTGGATCATGACGGTGACGATGAGACCGCCCGCGACGGAGGCTCCGAGCCTTGAAATCTTATGTTCGTCGATACTACTTAGACCGGCCGTGCCACATGTCACAAACACCAATAGATATGTCGCTATAATCTCCGCAATTACCTGCACCACTTTTCATTATTGTCAATTACTGTATTATTCTTAGAATACTGTAAAGACATACTAAGATACATTGTCGTAACTCAAAAACTAAGTTTTTAAGGAAGAAAATGCAACCAGATAAGAGATAAAAATAAACATAGCTTCTAGTCTTGAACAATAATGGCAACTGCATAGATCCTCCATTAGGATGTGTCTCAAGATTATTCATCCTATCCTCACCTCCTACCCTCACTTCGTGACTAATTTAATCTAAGATAAAATCTATTTTACTTATTCTATATTGTATTTTCGTTTTATTTTGTCTAACATAAAGTAGAAGATAACCTTCATATAAAATCAGTCTTATATTAGGAATTAAAGTATATTCGATCAAATTAAATAGAAATGAAAGAGGGCGGCGCTATAATAATTTTGTGAACCTGCCCCAAAATTTTAAGATTTCCTAGTATTTTTCTGGATAGATATATGGCCCAAGGTAGATCTAGACTTCTAGTGCGTTTAATTTTTTAATATTACTTTTTAATATAACTTTTTGGTATACAAGGCAAATGTTGGATTTTTATTATCAAGTTGGATCAATTAAAGCTTTATTTGATACGGTTGGTATAAATCATACTGTATATATTCACAAACAATTACACAAATATTATACAGAAAGTTATAGCTAGTGTGGTGAATTGAGGTCCAAATGTGTTGCTCAAATTGAGATATTTTTTTGTACAAAAAGCTCGATTTATTTCTAAATTATATGATATTTTTGACTAAATGGTTATGATTTTAGATTTAAAGTGATCATCTTTCCCTTTTTATACCCAACTGTCTGTCTGTAACCCATTTTCACTGTCTGTAACCCATTTTCAAACCCAACTCACATCTCAGTTGCTAAGATATTTTTCTCACCATAAACAATAAATTGGGAATTTAAATCATTATCGAAATCAACTAGTTAAACACAACTCAATTAGTAAGATATCTTGCTTCTGAAATGGGCTCAACTTTTGGGCTGATGCTTGTGGAATTGGGCTTAGCTTATCGGGCTCCAATGAAAACATACCAATAAAAGGAGAAAATGTAACTCAGATCTCAACTACTTCTATAATGAAGATTTTTATCCCATACACACAGTTTTAAAACACACTTATCATTTCGAGCCTAATAATTTTGAAAAGGAATCGTCAATTTCATTTCAAAATCAGAACCGTCTCAAACCTTGCCCGATTGATTTCAGTTACCCTATAGGCTCAACCGCTCAAGACTCGAGCATTATACTCCAAGCAATCAAAATTTTATACTCCCTCCGTCCCCAAAGAATATGCACTTTGGGGTCGGCGTTGGTTTTAATGTAAAATTGGTGAAGTAAGAGAGAGACAGAGAGAAAAAGTAAATAAAGTATGGTTATTGGAGAATGAGTCACACCTCATTAGAGAGAAAAGACTTTGCAAAATTAGAAAATGCATATTCTTGTGAGACGGACTAAAAAGGAAAGAGTGCACGTTATATAACTAAACAAATGTGTCCACATGAATTTCGTTTAACTGTATTACTAATTCAATATTCAAAGGAACAAGTATAAAATCAGAATACCTGCATTTAGTTTAGTAATAAAAATCATTCAGATTAATCAAGGTTAAAATTCGACCATCTTCTATTTTTCTTCCTTATTGAACAATCCTGATTTTTCAACATCATTAATTTGTTGTTTTTGCAGTCGGAAGTCTTGATTCGGGTTTAGGGTTTTCACATCATATGTCTTCACCAAATTGTGTAGTTGCTCAATTGAACACCACATTCACATTATTCATTAACAAGTACGAGATTATAGTTGCTCAATTAAACACCACATTCACATTAACATGTCCCCCACGAGATTATTAATTCACACATATCATCACAAAGAGACATATATTTTCAAACATATCATCACAAAGAGACATGTATTTTCAAACATATCATCACAAAGAGAATTAAAATGTAGTACTTTTGAGTCCCATTTGTCAGCCATCATTAATTATGACAATTGTCAGCCATCATTAATTATCACAAATTAATCCTCCTTTGTCTCACCTTATGAGTCCCATTTGAGTTTGACACGTGTTTTAAAAAAGTAAAGGAAAGTTGGTGAAAAAAAATAATGGAATGTAAATCTTATTTTTATATATAAGTTTTATAATAAAATGTGAGTGGTACGTGAGGCCTATTAACATTTATGAGATATTTCAACCGGGACTCCTGAAGCGAGACACCCAAAAATGGTTACTGACCGGGATTGCTAAAGTGGGGGGGACAGAGGGAGTATAATTTTGCACAATTTTACTCATATAATGATGTTACAACGAAATTATCATAATACGTGTTTTAACTATATCCAAGCCTTCCACATTTGAATCCATTAGATGAGAATCATTAGATTAATTTGGTCTTAGTATAACATTAAGGACGTGATTTCTTCCTTACACTACCCTATATATATGGGGTGTGTTAAGGTCCTTCGCAGCTTTTCAGTCCAAACTTCTTTTTAATCACAGCCTTGGATCCTTGAATTTGATGGTTGTGATGATCTGCATTATTACACTATAATGATGCATTATTAATCGGTGTGCATTATTCAACTGAAAATCTGCATTATTACACTATAATGATGCATTATTAGTCGGTGTGTATTATTCAACTAAAAATCTGCATTATTAAATGACACGTGGCATCAATCTAACCGTCGGATGACAAAATCGTGGGGCTGAGATTAAAAAGAACAATAGAACACAAGATACAAAAAGAAAATGAATACATCCCTATATATATATAGGGGTGTGTTAAGGTCCTTCGCAACTTTTCAGTCCAAGCTTCTTTTTAATCACAACCCTTGGATCCTTGAATTGGATGGTTGTAATGATCTGCATTATTACACTATAATGGTACATTATTAGCCGGTGTGCATTATTCAACTGAAAATATGCATTATTACACTATAATGGTGCATTATTAGTCGGTGTGCATTATTCAACTAAAAATCTGTATTATTAAATGACACGTGGCATCAATCTAACCGTCGGATGATAAAATCGTGGGGCTGAGATTAAAAAGAACAATAGAACAAAAGATACAAAAAGAAAATGAATACATCCCTATATATATATAGGGTCCCGTTAGATTGAGATTTTTTAGCTTAATTGAGATGCATTTTCAGCCACTCATTCACAATTTTCGCGCGATGTCAACTACGGATACATTATGTCAACTAGGGGGCATAATTTTCATTTTCGCGATATTTTAACTGCAGAGACATTATGTCAACTACGATGTCAACAACAAACGTTATTTATGTCAACTATTATGTCAATAGCAACATTTTACAAATAATTAATGTCAACAAATATTTTACATATAATATATGTAGATATATGTAGTTGACATTATATGTATGTAGTTAACATAGATTATATATGTAATTGACATGGATTGTACACATAGTTGACATTATATGCGTATAGTTCACATGAATTGTATGTGTAGTTGGAAAAAAAATTTAATTTTTTTTTATTAAAAAATTAAAATTTAAAAAAAGTATTTATTGAATAAAATGTACCATGAAATTACCATTATACCCTTTCATAATTAATTAATCTAAAAATATTTTCCCTGTGGCAAATTCTGGACCCACTCATTTAATAAAAATGAGTGGCTGATAATGCATCTCAATTTTCAATTAGGCTAAAAAATCTCAATTGATCACGACCCTCTATATATATATATAATGTATGCATGCATAATTAATAATTTATCTTATGTTTCTGGAATTTGAAAACCAAAAACAACAATGCAGGATGCTTGTGATTCTATAACTGTGCCAATCTTGGCTGATAGTAAGAAAGGAACTACATCATTTTTCAAAACTAGTTTCAATGGCCTAAATTCTCTTCTAGGTATTTTCTTTCTCCTTATCATCATATACTACTACTACTACTACTATTCTTCTTTCTTCTGCAACAACTGTATACAATGATGTTACTACGTCCTATCACCAGGGATCGCAGTTCTATCAGTGCCATACGCGCTGTCATGTGGAGGCTGGGCGAGCTTGATCCTCCTTCTGGTCATTCCAAGTGCGACGTGCTACACAGGGATACTGATCAAGAAATGTATGGAAGCCGACGCCAACATAAGAACCTATCCTGATATAGGTGAAAAGGCGTTTGGTGCTAGAGGGAGACTCGTCGTCTCCATTTTCATGAATCTTGAACTTTACTTGATTACCATAGGATTCCTCATACTCGTTGCGGATAACTTGCACAATATGTTCCCTAATCTCGAAGTCAGCATGCAAGGGTGGTTCGTCATCAATGGCCATCAAACATGTCTTCTGTTAGCTGCAGTCATAATCATGCCTACTGTTTGGATACATAATCTCACCACTCTATCATATGTATCTGCTACTGGGATCGTGGCTACCCTTGTCATAGCAGGTTCAGTTGTCTGGTCGGGGGCATTTGATGGCGTTGGATTCAATCAGAAAGGAGTGCTTTTCAACTGGAGTGGGCTACCTACTAGTTTGAGTCTGTACACACTCTGTTACTGTAGTCATCCTATCTTCCCCACTCTCTATACTTCCATGAGAAACAGGAAACAGTTCGAATGGGTAAATAAATCTAAGCCAATCTTCTACAATTATTTTTATGAGTGCTAATTGGTGTTCTTTTTGCAGGTTTTGATCCTATGTTTTGTGATAAATACGGCTGTTTGCGTATCAATGGCCATTTTAGGATACCTAATGTTCGGTTCGCAGCTGCAGTCTCAGATAACTCTTAACCTTCCTACAAATACACTGAGCGCTAAAGTAGCTACATATACGGCTCTAGTGAACCCTGTAGCTAAATATGCGCTGTTTCTAAAGCCTATTGTCGATGCAATAGAGAGTCAGCTGTTGTCTGCGCATGGCAAAAGGATCTGCAGTGCATTCACAGGAAGCTTGCTGCTATGCACCACTCTCCTTGTAGCCCTAACCATACCTTACTATGGAATTTTCATGTCGTTTATCGGAGCTTTCACAACGGTGATAGGCTCGATATTGCTGCCATGCTTCTGCTACCTGAGGATTTGTGGAGCTTGTGTGGATCTAGGATTTGAGTTGGTGGTCATTAGGTCCACTGTGTTGATGGGGCTTCTTATCCTAGTTGTTGGCACTTATACATGTCTGTTACAAATATTTGAGAATCTATACATGTAGCCACTCAGTATAGTATTCAATTCATCAAGATGTAAAAGGGAAACACAGCAATAAACATGCAGCACTACACTAATTTTGAACCAAAATAATAACAATAAATAGTACTCCCTTAGTCCCTCTATAGTTTACTTGTATTCTTTTTTTATTAGATTTATATACTGTGTTGTGTATATACGAAATCATATTATTCTCAACATTTTATTATTTTTTGCATATATGTTCATACCTGAAGACATTGGCGGACCTACGTTGGGCTCCCATGGAACCCCCAACATTCGCAATTTTAAGTATATAGTATATATTAGTTTTACAACCTTATAACATTCATCCGTTAGCTCAAGTGGGTATCACACTTTGTGATTTTAATGCTTTCCATTTTTCCTTTTATTTTGTTAATACTTCCCATTTTTTCAAATACACAAGGTTTTTTAACTTTAAGTTACACACACTTTATCATTTTTTGTTTCGCAGCGAACTTTGCAATAAAAATTTCCCCAGGAGGTTTTACAAATCGGTTTCGGTTCTAGATTTCGCAGCGAACTTTGCAATAAAAATGTATCATCCCGGAGGGAGTAGTAGAATTGTCCCATGAGGATAAACAAGATGAATGAGTTTATCTAAAAGATTGGGCTCGATGCTTTGGGCTGATGTTTGTAGAGTTGGGCTTCGTGGGCTCCCATGAAACCATACCGACCCAAAGGAAGTATATACAAAAAATAAAAGGAGAAAATTTAACAGTTCAATTATTTATTTCTATTTTATACAATACTAATTCAACTTACAAACGAAAATATTATTGCATAATGCACGATTAATCAGGCTAGAGACCAGCTCATATAAAACATGTTGTTCCAACAATCATGCAAGCAGCATATACGACAATGGCTTGAAAACTAAGATAAAATTCATTTAACGAAATACTACCTACTATTAAGTTCATTTTGATTTAATATATTTGATAAGATTGAATGTGTGGTTTGGTTAAAAGAGATCTAATGCTTAATTCAATTTCGAGCAATCTCAACTAAATACACTTTTAGTTATATTACATGTAGGCTAATAGTATTATATTGGCATGAGATTTGAGTATACTATAAATTAATGTATAAAATATAACATTGCAACAATAGGACATGGCAAATTACTGACGTCACCCTTTTAATTATTTAATATACCAAGGTTCAGTTTTAATTATTTGACGGTGTTGGATTTCATAAAAATGGAGTTCTTTTATAAACTGGAGCGGACTTCCTTATATACTATGTGCTATCATGCTCATTCAGCTTTTATATAATGCTTTCAATGGCAATTATCGGATACCTAATGTTTGGATCAGAAGTAAAATCGCAGATAACATTGAGTCTTCAAACAAACAGCTATTATGACTAAATCACACAACACATTTCAAATATGACAACACATTTCATTCAAAACAGACCATCTTCATATGCAAGTTAAGTATTTTCAGCAGCAAGAATATATCATCCCACGCAAAGCAAGAGTCGTCTCCGGACAAGAATCTAAAAGGGTTACCGGCTATCTCTATGCAGCTTTCTCCAGCTATCTTCTTCATCCCTTTGACTCTCATTTTGCTCCTGAGGTCACCTGCTTTCTCCCACAATCCAACTTCAGCATAGTTGTTTGCAATCATCACAAGGTTTCCGCTCCTCTTCGGTTCTAGTTCCATCAGCTTCTCCCTTGCTTTCTCCCTCACACCGCTGTAGTCATTAATGTCATGAATGTGACAAGAGCTGAGCAACGCCCTCCACACAACACCATCAGCCTCAATAGGCATGCTCATCACAAACTCGTAAGCCTCTTTCAGACGGCCAGCACGGCCCAACATGTCGACCATGGCGCCATAGTGTACCATCATGGGCTTGATCCCATGCACTTGTTCCATCTCTTTGAAATAACGCTCCCCGTCCTCCTTCAATCCACCATGGCTACACGCACTAAGAACTCCAAGAAAAGTCACGTGATTAGGCTTGGTGGATTGATTCCTCATCTCCTGAAATATCTCGAGGGCCTGTCTAGCAAACCCGTGCTGCGCAAACCCAGTGATCATAGAGCTCCATGTCCAGACATTTCGATGAACCATCCTATCAAAAACTAAACTAGCATAACCAACATTCCCACATTTCCCATACATGTCGACGAGAGCTGTTCCCAGCTGACAATTCACAACCATGCCATTCTCAATCACCTGAGAATGCAACCACTTTCCCAAGCTAAAATTCCCAAGCTCCGCACAAGCAGGGAGTGCAATCACCATGGTCGTCTCGTCCGCCATAAATCCACTGCGTCTCATCTTGAGAAAAAGCTCCACCGATTCAGAAAACCATCCACACTCCACATTAACATTCATCATCGAGTTCCATGAAACAAGAGTTCTGTGAGACATTTCATCGAACACCCTGTATGCATCCATCACCTTCTTACAAGACCCATAGCAATGAATCATGGTGTTCTGCACATACACATTTAGATGTAAACCATGCTTCAACGCATCCCCATGAACCTGCCGCCCCTCACTGAAGCCGAAAAATGAAGCGCACGACTTAAACACATAAGGGAAAGTATGGTCGTCGGGTCCGACTCCCAAGCGCCGCATATCGAGAAAAGCCCTCATGGCCTCTCGCTGCGAACCCGAATTGGAGGTGGCGTAGGCACTTATCACACTGTTCCATGACGAGGATTCGGAGTTTTGATAGCAATTAGCAACACGGTGAGCGTGATTTATGCAATCAATTTTATGTTTCGCCCTAAGTGAACCGGAGTGCACAACTGGATGATCTCCTCAGCGAAGCAGGAGTTGCGATGGAGGCCGGATATTAATAACTGGACATGAATCTGCAGCAGTTGTTTGAGCGAAGAAGAAGAAGAAGAGTGTAAGAGAGAGAAACATCGCTCCAGCAGCGTAAAATTTGAACTACGCGGCTGAATTTCATAGATCGTTGAAGCCGCGAATCGGACCATACCATTCACATGGAACTGGCGTTTTGCTAAGATTATTTACAAATTATGAAAAAAAAATACATGAATAATTGAGCTTCTGAGTGAATTAGTCATAATTTATGTTATTTGCTCCCTCGCTTTAAATCTGCTTGCTATTCCAACATACTCTCCGTGGTTGTGACTAATTCCAACTAGCAATTGGAACGGATCGCCAATGTAATTCACCTTGGCGTTTTGTTTATGCAGTGATGTACCGATGTTTCCTCATTTCCAGGATCCTTGATTTTGTGTTTTTGAGGACATTGATTCCAATACTAGCCTAAAACGTTGGTGGATTTCGAGCAATCGGTGGTAGCAGAGTGTTACTGTGCAATGAATGTGGGATGTAAAGGCTTTGGCGGCAGTCGGAGGATAATTTTTACGACAGGTTTTTTTTTTGGGTTCTTCAGTTATTTAATGATTTGCTTGCTGAAACTGGTTTCATCGATTCAACATACCTTAATCCACCTCCAAGGCTGGTGACGAATAGCCTGTTAAGGTCTGTATCTATGGACACGAAATAAGGGTTGAGGTAAGCAGAGAAAGACGAGATGCGAGCTGGGACAACGCGACGCAGAACTACGAGGAAGTTCTTGTTGCTGCCAAGTATTAGTGGTGAGATCAATTTCCTATCTTGCCATGCTTCTTAGTAGACAACTACATTTTCTATAGAATAGGATAAGAGTAGTGTGACATTCAAAATAAGCATTTTAATAAGAAGCTGAGTAACCTTACTAATTTCAATCATCTCAACCAAAGTAAGGGCATATCAAAGCGCTGCAACCAAGCCTCAAACTTATGCAAATTTTTAAGTGTACGGAACTCGTCTATCTTTCTCGAAATTGAGACACGAATGGCCAGAGAGAAGTCCTGCAAACCCCTTCGACAAACACCCCTCCACTGAACATATGGACTTGCCACAATCGAACTCTGGGAGATGCATATTCCGTCTCTTGCAACTTGCATAGCTACTATTGCCCGCCTGCTGATTGTCGCCCCAGAACCTCCTCTTTGAACCGGGGAAGTTTTTCAAACCTGGTATTTGTCCAGTAGTTTTACAAGGGAGAAATAGATTTTGAATGAGCAAAGACTAGTATCAATATATCGTTATGAGCAGTACCCGATGATGTGATCTCGCCTGGTTGGGCTTCCGCGTCATTGCAGTTGCAGAATGAATCACCATGGCTTCCCCTAATCCTACGTCACATGGTATATCAATAATGTGAAGGGAAAACCATTAGTTAATATAGTACCGGATGCAAAAGAAAAATGGTTTCTCAAAGAATTTCATGATCAACATAGGGGTAATACACTGATTTTCTAACAATATGACTGACATTTTTAGCCCAATTAATCATTCAAGCTCAACTGGATTTGTGCCAGTTTTAACATTACCCAACCTCAATAAATTGGATTTGTGAAAATTTAGTCTGGATGTGATTTTCTGTCTCAAAAAGCATACTGGGCCACCGGAGATGACATGTGGCTGCCAAAATCGATGAAAAAACAGTGCTCTACACTTGAGGTGAATACACGAGTTTAGCCTTATAATATGTGTTCTGTGACTTTTTTAGTTCAATGCAAGAAATTTTAACAAATTGTCAGGCTAGATCTGTCAGAAAAATCATGTGATATAATATACCATGTGATCTTTGGGAAAATCTGTCAAATTTAAACCAATGTATTTCCCTTTAATACGAAACGACATCATTTCGTCTACGTTGGCAACCACATGTCATCTTTGGCTTCCAATTGTGTTTCCGGTGCCAGGAATCACTTCTGAGCTATATCCCAAATCCAATTTATTGGGCTTGAACAACGTATTAAAAACTTGTTGGGTTAAAATTGCCAAGAAAAAAAGTGATATTATCAGTATATGCTATATACAATATATGCTGGCGTTTATACACATACTTATTTTGCAGTCATTGAGATGTTGTACCTGTACATGTATTCGACGAAGTCATCAATAAGTACCGGCCACGCTCCTGGTGAAGACAATTTAAAGTGAGGACATTCAGATACATAATAACTTAAAGTCCAATAGTCACAATATTATACACTCCATACTAAGTTTATATGAAGCCTCACTTCACTCGCCCACAATTTCTATTATCAATAACACATTCAAAATTCAAAATTCTTATATGAGGTTTCTCCTCCTGAAAAGTAGTAGTAATAGGTATGACATATGAAGACAATACCTTCGGGGTCGTACCCTTCAAGATTTTCATGGACACATCGACTGAAAGCTAAAACTTGTCGCCATGTGTCCTCAGATATGTTATATCGTTGATTTTTCTGGAGATCAAGAGAGTAGCCCAAAAGGTCAATTTCGATAAACGCAGAAATTGCATCAAACAAGCTTATATTGTAGTAGTATACAAAAGGCCACAATTGCTAATCATTAATCAAAGTTGAAGCCCTAATACAAGAAACTTACCTCCACAAAGTTGCACCAATGATTAAGCAGACGAAACCTTCCAGATAAGACTAATCTCCATGCCATAATAGCCCTGCTTGCAGCTGGAAAACATCCATGTCATTATTAGTTGTGAAAAGTGTATTTATGTCGCAGATTAAAATGCTAAAACCGGTCATCAACTTACTAATGTTTTTCTGGCCATTTTCCCGACAAATGAAGAACACAAAGTCATAAAAGCATGAGAACTCAGAATAATCTGCCTGCAGGATAAAAGAGTACTGAGACGGACGCATCTAAAAATTGCATTTTCAAGGAGCCAATGAGCCATAAGTAGCAAAGGATGGCACCTTACCCTCAAGTCTAGTCTTGACATCAGCTTGGACACTTCATCTAGAATCGAAACACTATAGCAGAATACGACACTTTTCAGTTCTCTTAATAGAATTCATTCCTGAAGTGTTCATTTAGAAGATCAAGCATTGAAAGGACCACAAACTGAGAGTAGAGTTCTTTACAAGCAAGAACCAATGTGCAAGAAAATAACTAAGTAGAAGAACAGGAAGTCATCCACATAGACATACAAGTGATTGCTTCGAACTGCCAATATATGTCACAACATAACACTCTTTTTTGCATCACATTTCCAATCCAACTAAAACTATTCCATCACATTATTCTTCGAGAGTAACATAAAACTGCTTAAAAACTTCCACCTGTTTCAACTTTCAAGAATTCTTCTTTAAGCTGCAACTTTCATATATCTATGCTAATATTACACATTTTTCAGATTAGACCTCAAATCTCATCTCCACGATCGAATGATTTAACTCAACTTAGTAATTTTTTTCTAAATGGTTTCTCTTCACAAAATAGTTACTACTACCTTGTACTGACTTTTGGCTCCACCAATTTCCACAGCTGTGCCAATTCCTCTCTCAAGTCTCTTGTCCTCTGCGACTCTTCGTATGGACCATGATCTTCCGACTTATTTATAATAGACCTCAATGTAATACCTGACACAAAATCATGATTCAAGAGAATCAGAACACAGTTCAAACCTAGGCAGAATACCAACTAGAACATCAAATTTCCCCAATTTCACCTCAACTAATCTTTCCCAAAATCAAAATCTAGTCTTTGCACTGTATTCATGTTACGGAATCAGTTCTCAATCCAAACAACTTAATCCCCCCCCCCCACCCCCTCCCAAAAAAACAAAACTAAACCATGAGCTAATTTCATCAACAAATATATGAAATCTTGCAAACCGACATAAACAGCCCATATTCTAAGAATTGAGAACTCAGGAACATCTTAACGGTACACTATTAACTATCAAATAACAAAGATTCGTCAAATTCAATTCAACCGAAGTCTTACAACAAACACCCAGATTTAAAAGAAAAAAAGAAAACAGGACGAAAAATTACCATAGTACTGACGGTAGATTTGGAAAACATCGAAGGAAAAATCCATGGAGAAGTACTGGGGTTTCGCTCGAAAACGAAATCCCAGGTTGCAAATTCACCTAAGGGAGCGCGGTGGCAGCTGCAAACTTAAAGGATTTTATGTTTTTAGCAGTGTGAGATTTGATTAAACTTGAATATTCTTTTTAGCAAAAAATTGTTCCATTTCTTTAATACCTATAATTATTGGCTGGCTTAAATGATGTTGACAGGATAAAATAGAATTGAGTTATTTACTGTATTACTATTTTTTGGAGTGACCATTGTGTAATAGTATAAAATTTTCATAATCATACATTAATGTAGGGATGTCAATCAGGCTGGCTTGCCCACCGGGTTTCGGGCCAACCCTACTCGAGTTGTGGGTCAATCGGGTGCGGACTAATCGGGTTGAGATTTATTCGGGTTATAAAAGTTCAACCCTAACCCTAAACGCTCGGGTTTCGGGCTGGCCCAGCGGGTTAATCGGGTTGCTACCGATAAAATTAACATGCGATCAATCCAATAAATAATGACGAAAATTAGTTATATTTATAAAATATAAATATTTAATTATGATAAATTGGAGATATATACTTAAACTCAAACACAAACATGATCAAATACTAATATTTGAGTTTTGTGTAAAATAAAACATAAATTTAAATATTTTAAAGCATGTTTTAAAACATGTTTTACAAATTTAAATATTTGTTAATGAATTAGAAGTTTCTAATTTATTTATTTATTATTATATTAATAAAAATTTAATATATAATTTATATATTTAATATAAAATTGAATATTTTTTTTAGTTATCTATATTATAAAAATAATTAATGAAATTGTCCAATTAGGAGTCAAACAAATAGAATAATAGAAATTTTATCGGGTTTTCGGGCCAGCCCATCGGGTTTTCGGGTTTGACCCTAACTGGTTGCGGGTTAAACGGGTACGGGCTAATCGGGTTGTAGTTTTATCGGGCTAGAATTTTTCAACCCTAACCCAATAAATTTGGCGGGTTATTCGGGTCAGCCCATGGGTTGCGGGCTGCATTGACATCCCTACATTAATGTGTAAAGTAAGCACAGACAAAATCAATAATAGTACTCGTAATTATCTTTTTTAAAAAAAGTATTTTGAAACCAATTTAATTTTGAAATACTTGCAATTGCAATCTTGATTTTAATCTATGAAGAAGTTATGCATTAGAATATTTTTTTGTCTTCCTTTTATATAGTAGTATTCCATATTAGTAGTACCCCATATTAGTAAGTTTTATGTAATGCTTGCATATTCTCTACATTAGATTTAATGTATATATGTACTTTGAACATTAGAATTTAATTTATATAGTAATAAAATTTACATTTAATTTTTAAATTTCTCTTAAAGCATTTCCAACCCTTTATAATAAACTTAAACTCATTTTAGTGTATCACATCAAATAGTGATTTTACTTCGGCCATTTACATTAAATTCATACTTAAAGAATATTCTCTTTCGGGTAGTATATTTTTTTTCTCACATAATTTGAAAAAGTGATTTGAGTTTCTTCTAGTGTAAACTAAAAGTAGGTATTCCTTCCCCGTCCTAACTAAGTTTGGTCACTTCTTTTGATCACAAAGATTAAAAAATTGTAATGTATGAAGTAAATGATACTTCATCCGCCCCCTAAAATATGAACTTTTTGGCTGGATATGAGTTTTAATGCACAATTGGTAAAGTAAGAAAAATATATAAAGAAAAAATGATTGATGTATTGTTAGTGGAAAATGAATCTCACCTCAATAGAGAGAAAATAATTTCCAAAATTCGAAAGTTCATACTTTTGTGAGACAGACTAAAAAGGAAAGAGTTTATACTTTTCTAAGACAGACTAAAAAGGAAAGAGTTCATATTTTTTAGGGACGGAGTAATAAAATAAAATAAGATAGAGAAAAAAGTAGGAGAGATAAGAAAAAAAATTATGTGATGAAGTAAAGTAAGAATGATTAGATGTTTTATTTTTTTTAAAAAAAGTTCAATTTTGTTGGAATGTCCCAAAAAGAAATGTAACTCAACTTAGTTGAGACGAAGGAAATACTATTTACATAAAAAAAGAGATTAATTTTGGAATACCATTTAAACTAATTATCTACTTCATTTTAAATTTAGTGTATGGTTTTAGATCACATTGCAAAAGTTTTGGCTTGAACAAATTAACTAGGATTTATAATCATTCCCTCAGAAAAAGAGGATTTATAATCATATTAGTATTATAATCAGGGTATACTATAATTTTGTAAAATTTCAATATATATTAGAATTCATCATATAGGAATATTATATATTAAAATTAATAATAAGAAATAGTACTAGTCCATGACAAGGCTGTTCAGGCTATCCACATTCCTATCTCAATACCGTCTCATTCCTTAACTATTCATGGGCCCTACTGCACTTTTTACTCCATCTCTTAACTAAGAGACAACACCTGCAACCCTTCATCTCTTAACCATCTCATCCCTTAACTATTCATTTAATTTCATTTTTTTTATTTCCAACAAATGCAATTAATATTTCATTGAAATATTAAATTAATACTGATAATTCATAAAATCATTAAAAACCACGAAAATTACAACATTCGAAAATACGAAAAATACATAATTGAAATCCTAATATTACAATTTATTGAAATCCGCATAATCATGGAAAGTGATGCGGTGATCGTCTAACGGTTGCTCAAATGGATTAAATTTGGGAGAAAAATAATGTTTTGAGATGAAGAATGTAGAGTGTTTGAGTGAGAATAGAGAGTATTTTTATGGTGGATAATTTGTGGGAATGATTTGATATTATAGAAGTGAGGGCTTAAAAAATAGAAAAAAAATTAAAATATTGGAAAAACGGCTATAAACGGCTAGTATTTTTGGGGGAAAAAATTATTATAATTTTTTTAATTTTCGAAATCTTTCAGAATTCTAAAAATAAAATAAAAAATTTTCAACGGGATATAAACGATGCCCACTCGCCAGCCCGCGAGTGGGCATCACAGCTGCATGGGAGCTCGCCACGTGGCCAACGCGCGTGGCGAGCCAGTTCGCCAGCCTCCTCTTGGCGGAGAGACACGGGACGAAACAGAGCACCCACATCGCCGTCTTGATGTCGTCTCGCCGAGACGAGACCGAGCCCACATCGAGACGGCGATGCGGATGCTCTCAAGGTACAACAACTCAAGTGAGCACAAACCACAACATCACTTCCACCTAAATTCCACATTTTTCTAACGGAATCTTGGTTTACATTTCAACTACGTATGCCATGAATCACTTGCTCGTACCATGCTACTTGTGTTAGACGTAGACTTCTACCAAAATAAATTAAATGTTTTGGTATTTTGCATTGCTCCCCCAGTTCTGATAATGGATCACTTAAATCTGATTGGAGGATTTGAAGATAAAGATTGGAGGATGGATAATTGACTAAAACAAGGTTATGAATTTAAAATTGCTTCTAGTTAACTTTTTTTTTTACTTTTTATTCAAAGTGAACATTGATTTTCTAAAGTAATTTTTAATTTTAATCTGTTTCTTCTTTTTTATTAAATCAAGACACAATAGTTGTATATACTATAATCTTATTTACTTATATCACTAGTCTATCATTAAACGCTGCAAATGATGTAGTGTGTAATATTTTTAACTAATATTACTTCAATTACTATCTTTTACTACTCCACTATCTTAGAGAACAAAATGTATTTTATTATTATGATTTGAACAAGTATGTTCGTTTAATTGTTGTTAATGCGTAAAAAGAGAAAATGAAGTGACAATCGAAAAGTCCATATTATTTCTTCAAACGTGCCAATAAAATGAGTTGAATTTGGTCATTCAATAGTACTCCTAGTATAATTATTACAGCATCCACGATGGCGGCGAGCGGACCGGCTAGCCGATTCCCAGCGCTGGCCGGTCCACTCGCCGAACCATTGCAGCCGGCCAGCGCCAAATCGGCGAGCGCACGCCGATTCCCGAGCGCTGGCCGATGCGCTCGCCGATCGGTTGGCCGCCATTGCAGGCTCCCGATCGGCGAGCGATCGGCCAGCCGATTTTTTATTTTTTTATTTAATTTTCGAAACACTATATATACGCGATTTGCACGTCATTTTCATTCGCACCACTTGTTTTAACGAGTTTTCTCTCTATCTTAATTTCCGTACAAGAGCAACAACGCGAAATGAGTAGCGAGAGTGGTAGCAGTGGTGGTAGTGGTGGGGATGCTGAGGAGTACGAATGGCGAATGAACGAAGAGTTGGAGGCCTATACGTCCCGTGAGATAAACCGGCTGATACAAAGGGCGTTACAGCCGGCGGTACCTCGACCTCGACCCGTTGTCCACCGCCGAGCAGTGATTGAGCGGGATCACGTAGCTGCACATCAGCGGCTATATGAAGACTACTTCGCACCGGAGCCGCGGTTCAACGCCAACCTTTTCAGGCGGCGTTTTAGGATGAGCAGGGTCCTGTTTATGCGTATTGTTGACGCTTTGGAGCGTCGATATATGTGTTTCCGCTTCAGGCACTATGCGGCTGGCAGACCCGGGCACACACCTATTCAAAAGTGCACTGCGGCAATCAGGTAGTTGGCCTACGGAGGCGCGGCAGACATGTGGGACGAGTACCTTCACATCGGTGAGACGATTGCCCTTGAATGTATAAAGTATTTCTGTCAGGGCGTGGTTGAAATATTTCGTGATCAGTACCTTCGAAGCCCTACCCCCGAAGACTGCCAGGAGCTAATGCAGATGCACGGGGAGAAGCATGGGTTCCCGGGTATATTAGGCAACATAGATTGTATGCATTGGGAGTGGAAGAACTGCCCCGCTGCCTGGAAAGGGTTCTACACGACCGGCTACAAGGGAAAGAATCTCACGATGATCCTCGAGGCCGTAGCTGATTACCGGCTGTGGATTTGGCATGCATATTTTGGGGTAGCCGGGTCGAACAACGACCTCAACGTCCTCAACTCGTCGCCCCTTTTCAACGAGCAGTGCCACGGCGTCGGTCCGGCCATCAGTTTTATCGCCAGCGGGAACCAGCATGATATGGGCTCCTACTTGGCGGATGGGATATACCCTAGGTGGCCCGTCTTTGTGAAGACGATCAGGTGCGCATCAAATGAGATGAAGACCTACTTTGCGGAACGGCAAGAGTCGGCGCGCAAGGACGTGGAGGCCGCATTTGGTGTGCTCCAGTCTCGATGGGCGGCAATTAGGGGTCCAACGCGTTTGTGGCATGTCGACTGCATTGCTGATATAATGTACGCCTGTATTATCATGCACAACATGATTGTCGAAGATGAAGGTGCACAACTGACTAGTTAGGCCAACGACGATAATGAAGCCGGTCCAAGCCACGGTGTGGCCGCCCCCAACGTACGAAGTGGGGTACCTCACGATGAAGTCGGCCGCCTCCAAGCACATGCCGACATGCGCCAAGTGGAAGCTCATATTCGACTCCAAAAGGATTTAATTGAAGAGTGGCGCGGAGGACTGTACGACGTTAGTTTTTTTTATTATGTAATTTTTTTTAATGTACCTTTTTTTATTTAAATAAAATTATTGCATTTTCCCGTATCTGTGTCGTAAGTTGAATTCCGTATTTTGTGTGATTGTTATTTTTATAATTTTGTTTATTATGGCTAGCCTATGACTAGACCATTGCTTGTCTAGTTGCTTATCCTGATGATATGACATGAGGAGTTTTTAGTGCTGATGATGTGTCAGAAGGAGTTTTTAGTGCTGATGATGTGGTAGAATGAGTTTGTGACTAGACTATGGCTTAGCTACGGCTAGGCTATTGCCATTGTGGATGCTCTTATGTACTCCTTGTTGTATTTTAGCAAATACACTCCCCATCCAAATTCAAATCTTTAAATTAATATTTGTTCACAAATTTCTAGAATATTCCACCGCCCTATTACTAAACCCCCGCCGACGCGGGTCCCCACCCCCAAATATATATAAAACCCGCCCCGTTTACCCCATTTTCCTTCTTACCAATTTTCCTCACTAAAATCAAATTCAAAAAAGAAAAATGTCTTCGTCAAATTCGGAGTCGTCGGCGCCGCCGTCGCTGGAGGAGCTGAGCACCAGAGGCGCCACCGCGCTCCTCCTCCCCTGGATCCTTCGCATGGCCGCCGCGGCCGATTCCCCTCCCGGCGAGGTGGCCGTATTCGTCCACCAACCGACCCGATCGATAACCCTAGTGGAGGGCTCCCTCGACATGGAGTCTCTCCTCCGCGAGGTCCCGGGGAAGGAGGGGCCTCTGCCGGCGACGAAGGCCTCGATCGAGTCGCTGCCGGTGGTGCAGGTGTCGGAGGAGTGCGCGATCTGCCTGGCGGAGTACGAGGAGGCGAAGGAGATGCCGTGCCGCCACCGGTTCCACGCGGATTGCATCGATCGGTGGCTGGGGATGCACGGATCGTGCCCGATTTGCAGATACGGGATGCCGGCGGAGGAGGGGAAGGAGGAGATGGGGGGATGGAGGATCCATTTGTTCGTGGCGCGGGGCAGGAGGGGTGACGGGTCGGATTCGGACATGGATGTGGATGTGGAAATGGATATGGATACGGATGCGGGTGGGAGTTGGGAAAGTGAGGAGGCGGGTCATGCTCATGATGAGTCGTCAGCTCAGGATATGGAGATTTATGAAAGTGAATGATTTTTTTATTCTTTTTTTTTTCATACATTTTTATTTTAGTGTATTAAGTTGGAGAGGTACTTGTACAATGTACAAAGAAAAAAATTATTATTATTACTATTATAAAAATTCACATTACGATTTGCCCATTACAAACTTCCCACAATCAAAACTTTTTTTAAATATTTTTTGGTATGAATATTATGTAGAGGAGACCAAGATTTCATTTCTAGTTTTAACTTTTTAAGTCTACTTGCTACCCATGTTGTGTAACCATCATGCCACGTTTCAATTTGGTCATTGACAACTCATACATACTCCATTAAATTAACTGTGCAATTTAATCAAAAATACAATATTAATTATATTTTGAAAAACACATAATTAAAATTCTAGCAATACACATTCCTAAAATTCGATAAATGCAGACTTTAATAAAATTACACATTGCTAAAAACTGAAAATCACATAGTCGAAGTTAGAATCATTCATCGATATGACCAAAGTGCAATTATATTTTTCAACTAAATTCTTGTCCAGTGCTTCCAACAACATATAAGTACTACTCATCTAACATGTCAAAACTTCCACTAGTCGCGAACTACCGAATATACCATTCCCCATTGCGGTTTGTCATTGAAATAATCCTCAACGAATACTTAGCGCAACCACTGCTCGTTCCCAATACACGTTACCTCATGGATCGAACTTTAGAAACGACAGAGGCTCCATAATATTTATTAGCTTGTTGAATCAATAAATAAGGTGATGAACATCATCTTCGTCCGAACTATTATCATCCTTACGTATCGGGTGTCCCATTCCCGGAGACGTCCGAACTATTATCATCCTACGTGTCGGGTGTCCCATTCCCGGAGACGTGAGAGAGTATCCGCATTCTTATAGCCATTTTGGTTTGCCATTTGTGTAGACATCATAGCTAGTTTTATTCCCATTAACTTTCTTTTTGGAAATGGAAATTAACATACGTATTAAATTTGACCAATTTTTCTTATGATACTTTTCATTATAATCTTCAACACGCCAACAAATGATCGAGATATACAAAGCTTTTGAAAGGTAGTATAGATAAGGAGATTTCCTCTTTGGTGAGTTTTTCCTTTTGATATACAGAAGTAGCAGTGGAATTTCACATCAATGTAATTGAAGTGAAATACAAACTTCCCAAAGAAAGCCCGTTTTGCACTAAAGCAGTATAGCATGCCAAAAAGAGACGTGGAATGTGCATTCAACATGCTCCAAACATGATTCACAATCTTCAAAGGTCGGGAACATATGTGGTGCATGTACTGCTAGTCAATTATCATGTTGCATGCATCATATTGCGCAACTTGAATATCAAGGACGAAGGAGCCAACACCCTAATTGGACAGACAAAGACATGACCGACTCCTTGACTATAAGCGATGCTCCATATCAACGTGTGCCCATGAACTTGTGCAGCTCACCGTGAATTGAAACACGATAAAGACTAACATGATTGACTCTAACGTTATACTATTGTTTAAAAAATCTAAGCATGCTATTAGGATTTTATTTCAATTGTTTCAAAAAATCAATTTACTTGTAAAAGAAACGGATCATTTACAGGAAAACCCAAGATAAATACCGTGGGATACAAACTCATCCAACTCTCTGAAAAAAAAAGAAAGATTCATGACATGCTAGAAGTGTATAAAGCATAATTCATAACAGCAATAAATATTAGCAGGCAGCTATGTCAGTGACTGTGATACACGATTCAAGAAAAGGGAAAAAAGGCACATCTGTTCATAAATTTAAACCATTCTTTATTATTGGGTAGTTTGTTCTTCCATAACCATGATCAGCTAACAGACACATTTCAGTAAGTAGCACCATTTGGCTTATCAAAGTGTCTGAGGAAACATAGCATCATCAGCTAACACAATCTGATCTTTAGTCACAACGCTCGTATTAGATGGCCTTAGATAGGTCCGTGGGAAAAAAGATATAGATACTGTCATGATGGTTACATGAAAATAAGGCGAACAACAATCTTGTTGACATATAAATGCCAAAAACTGCTATGGACTTCGAGGGTGATTGTGCAATGTTATCAGCTACGTAAATACGATTTCAAGGAAGCCAGTATCAGACATACTGATGCTTACAAGATCATAAAGCTTCAATTACCAAAATCTAAATCCAGGTCTCCATATGAAGGGCTGTATGATTCAAACCTTACTAAGAAGTTAACTATGACGACTTGAATAACCGAAAGCAAAGCAAGACAAATCATCTTTTGAATTCAATTAGTAGCAACAAAATAAGACATGGCACATTCCCAACACTCAAAGGGCATAATGATAAGTTCCAAGTATATATTCCTCAATTAACCAATGTTCTTATTCAAATGAGCCAAATGAGCTTATTCAAATCTACAATGTTTAGATGAAGTCAACAAGGAAATAGATATGCTCATCATCATCATCATTATCATCATTCAAGTAACTTCCACCATATAAAGATAAGCTATAATATCAAAGTAGATGAGCAATAAGTAAACCATATCAAGATTGAAGCCTACTTCTTTAGCTTCCGAGACAACCTCCTCGGCCCAAGAACCTCCATTCTCCCCACAGAGCATCCACACCTAGCTCGGAACACCAGCACCGCCCTCCCATTAGGCGGCGCCATCTTCTTGAGCTCCGCCTCCAGCTCCTTGTGGTGATCACGAGGCAATTCGAAGAGACCCTTCTTCAACGAAGCCTCTGATAAACAACCACACCTCTTCAAACTCTCCTCTGCCTCCAATTGAATGTCGAACTCAGCAGCCTTAGCCAGGCCTCGACACCCCGGCTTCCCACACCTGTTGTCCGTGCAGATGGCGATGGCGACGAGAGCCATCGCCGCGAACAGAATGCTGAGCCCTAAGCAGCCGAACACCATGGGCGCCCGGACGATCTCCTCGCTCACCACGTCGACCACCTCCTCGCCGAGTTCCATTGTTTTGTGGGCCAGGATTCGCGCGTAAGGGTAAATTAGGAAGCCGCAGGAAGCGATTACAGCGATCAAGATCGCGACATCGATCACGGCGTAGCGAGATTGATCGCATGCGGGGATGTTTAGCTTATTGAATGAGATCGGATTTTTCCTACTCTTGTGCGAGTGGTGGTTGATTTGCTTGGATTTCGAACAAGGGTCGACTGAATTAACGGATTTAGCCATGCCGGTGTGATGTTCAACCGAAATCGAGCTATCGAAACAGACCATTTGGATTGGGGGAAATCGGAATTGAGGGGCGGATGTCAAGATTGAAACTTTACCGACGCCCCCAAGGAAATTGGAATCGAATGCAACACCTCTTCTTCAAAATACGAATTGGGGGACCGATTTCTTCAAGCCCGATCAAATCCGCAACGCAATCGAGAAGGGGAATCGGGAAACGAGGATGATTGGAATTTTGATGTGAAACAGAAGAGAGCTGGCTAGGAAGACTTATTTAGTGGGGAGTCATGATGCACGCGAACTGTTTGATTGATTAATTATATTTTGCTTAAGCTACGGCGTTCTAGAATCTGGTGAATGATGAATTTTTCGTATTTGTGAATTGAATGCAGAGTCGGACACGGTGTGGAAATATTAGACGAAAGGCATAAAAAATGAATACAGAAATTATCGAATGAAAATAATTTATTCCTCTTCTTGGGCTGACATTTAATGGGCCTTTCGATTTCAATTATGATTTCAGCGTTTATGGGCTCGATTCCACAGATTTCTCAATTTCTGGGTTTATGCAATTTTTGGGTTGGTGAATCTGTGTTCGATAATTTAACTCATTGAATCATCAATTAATTACTAGTACTACTAATTAGTTAACAAATTCATTAATAAGCAAAATTTGCTTAGTCAGTGACTAAGTGATTTGCAGAAAATGTTATCATTTCGGCCATTTAAGAAAGCATACTAATTATTTACCTTATTTAATATAGTAATCAATTTGATTTAATTTTTCATTAGTCAATTAATACTACTCAGTTTAGCTTAATTATCAACCAATTCACCATTATAAAAAATGATATAAAATATTTATGTTTTACAAGGGTAAAAATGGCATTTTATAACTTATTTGTAAATAATTTAGCCTAATAAGCATTTCATTTATTTTATCTACTGAACAACAAAAAATAAAAAAATAATCTTAATGCTTATCTTTATTTTAATATCAAATTTTCTACCCGACCATTTTCTTAATCGTGATTCATTTACCATCTAAAATGAATAGGTTTGAGACCAGAAAAAACGTTTCAAAAAACTGTTTTAGGACCACAGAAGAAACTTTCAAAAGTCATAAATTCTTTCAGTAATCAAAGTTAATCATAAAAAAAATAAATTAGATTTATCCAACCCACACGGCCACACACCAAAAAAAAGAAATTAACCCATTAACAAAATTACACACATGCACATGACACAACCACACAACAATAATAGGAGAAAGAGTAATACTAATAGTTGACGTCTCAAGACCGCAACTACTCTTTCTTGAATCCATGATTCATATATTCTCCCTTCCAATTACATCATCAGTCATTAACAAAGATGGTAATACAACGACCAATTACCTAATTAACAATACCATTCAACAGATTTTAATTGTGATGGTTGGGCGAATTTTTGATGGTAGTAAATGCAGGTAATGAATATAGATCACGACACAAGGAATTACGTGGTTCGATTTACTGAGGTAAATCTACGTCCACGGGAAGAAAGGAGGGCAAGATTGTATTGCTTGATCTGGTTTTCCAGCTTACAAATACAGACTTGCTATATGATATTTAATGTCTAGAGCCCTTCCTCTATCTGATCTAAGTTCTATTTATACATTGAACTAAGATCGTGGCTTGCATCACCACTAACTAGGTCGTGGCTTGCATCACCACTAACTAGGTAGTGGATGTCGTGGAGGTCATGAGATCCTGCATGGGTCCACTATCTCTTTGTTTGGTCCGCTATCCTGCATGAGTTGACACCACTAAATAGATCGTGTAGTGGAGGTCGTGGAGGTTCTGCATGAGTCCACTATCTCCCAGTTCGGTCGAATACTGAGACCGAACTTCTGAACTATTGCCGAGCAGCTTTTGCCGATCTGAGAGTAGAGCTTGATTGGTCGGCTTTTACCGAGCTGTAGGCTGGGGCCGAACTCTTTGGTAATGCCGAACTGATTGGTTGGCTTTTACCGAGCTGTAGGCTGGGGCCGAACTCTTTGGTAATGCCGAACTGATACTCTTCTTTGGGCTTTGGGCTGATGGGCCGTCACTGCTATTGGGCTTGTTTAGTACGTACCCCATCACTACCCCCCCGAAAAGCGAAGTGAATCACTTCGGCGAAGCGAGTCACTTCGGCATTCTGGATAAAGGTACGGGGGAGGCTGACGTCAGGGGACGTGCCTTGCGCGTGACTGCATTAAATGCGACAGTAAAATCCGGCCGTTGAATCCTGAAAAGGTGGGATTCGAAACGGTGCGATGATTTTGAAATCTTCTCCGAATCTGATAAATACGTCCTTTCTTCATCATTTGAACACTTTTGCTATTGCTTCTTCTGCATTCTCTCTCTTTTGCGTAAAAATTTCCTTCCACTTTCAAGAATTTCTTCAGAATTTCTTCAGACTTTCAAAGAGTAAGAACCATGTCTTCTTCTTCTTCTTCTGAGTCAGGTAGCGGTAGGAAAGGGGGTAAGGGGTCTTCTAGCCGGAAAGAATCCGGGGAGAAGACCGTAGAGTATTTTCACAGCATCTTGAGTAAGGATACTGTGATATCCTTACACGAAAAATATTTTTTTCCTGGGGGGAAGGTTGCGATTCCCGACGACCTTCATAGGGCTGACTCGCCGCCGGAGGGTTACGCCACCGTTTATGAAGCCGGCTTGGAATGCGGGCTTCGTTTCCCTCTTCCCCCTGCCTTTGTAGAGCTGCTAGATTTTTTTCAACTCCCTTTAGGTCAGGTGACTCCGAACTCTTGGAGGCACTTATCGGCCTTTGCTGCCGAACTGCGTAGGCTAGATAAGGATCTGTCTCTGAGGGCAATCCTTAATTTCTTCCAGTTTAAGAGGAAGGGATCTTGGTTTTACTTGATCCCTTTACAGCCCTTTAGGGCCTTCTGCAAAACCAAGTGGCCAAAGTGGCAACATCGCTTCTTTTTTTATAATAGGACAGCGGCTCCGGGCTTTCCCTGGAGAGGGCCGAAGTCCGTGATTCCTCATCCTCGGTTAGAACCGTTGGACGAGCTCGAGGGCGAGCTCAATAAGATTCCTATGATTAGGAAGCAGTACCTGGAGTCTGAGCTCGTCAAGGGCGACTTCGTGTTCGACTCCTCGTCTTCGGACGAAGAGACTGAGGGTGAGGAATTCTTTTTTATGCATTACTGCCTTGACGACGAAAACTAACCTTGTTTTCTTGCTTTTTGGCAGTGAACTTGCTGAACAAGATTAGTCGCAAATCCTCCGAATCTAAGGAACCGGAGAGGCCGAAAACCACCAGCTCGGCGTCTGATGCCGAGAAGAATCCGAAGAGGCAAAAGACCTCTTCTTCGGATCCAAAAAAGCCGGAGTCCACTTCGGCAAAGGGGAAGGGGAAGACCCAGAAGCCCCCAAGAGCGCCAGAGAAAGACGTGGTCTTGGCGCCTCCTTCGGAACATATCTGTGAGCCATTTTTATGGCCCACGGACTTCGCCGAGGTGAATTCTCTTCTTGATTTTCTGGCCTTGCTTTTTTCCTGTATTTTTTGTGGCCCCTCGGTTGACTTTTTCCTTTTTCCATTTTCAGAGGAACGATATGCTCTCCAAGCTCGTCGCCGTTGAACTCTCCAAAGCGTCCAACGATTATGCTGAGATGCAGAGGAAGTTGGCGGCTGCTCGTCAGCAGGCCGAACAGGCTAAGGCAGACTTTGAGAAGGCCAGAGCTGCTAGGATCTCGGCCCAGGATGAAGCCCAGTTTGCCAAAAACCAGCTCGTCATCCAGCGAGAGCAGACGAAACGGAGGGATGCTGCCGCCGTGGTTGCCCAAGGGGAGGTTCTCCGTGCTTTCGCGGAGAAACTCTTTCTGAGCAATCAATTTTCGGCCTTTGTCGGTGATCTGCTGAAACTGATGACCGATAATGCCGAGCAGGGGCCCGAAGTCGTTCTGCCGCTGTACGGCCGAGAGATAGCAGCTCGTCTCCAGAGTCTGCCGCTCCTTGAGGAGCTTGCTTCGTCCTCGGTCCTGCTTTCTGCTGACCGAGTTCGTAGTTGCCGAGCTGACCGGGACGAGAATATGGAGGCTATCTTTGCCTCCTTAGGGCCAGTTTCACCCGCTCCAATTTTCCACGGAGAGGGTGAGACCGAGCAGCTTGATCAGCAGACCGGAGACAGGCAGGCCGAGCAAGAGGTGCTGCTGATCGGTGATGGGGGCACCGAGCAGGCTGGGGGGAGCAGGGAGGCCGAGGCTGAAGCTGAGGCAGACAAGGAGAAGGAAGCTGAACCTCACCGAGGAGCCGGAGACGAAGCTGGCGGAGTATGATTTCGTCTCCCTTCTCTTAGTTTAGTTTCTTCCTTCTTGTAAAATGGCCTTGAAGCCCTCCTTGTGTAAAATTTTTTTTCTTATGAATGAAAAAATTCTTCTTTCTGCACTTGTGTCTTCGTATAGCTTTTCGTACTCTCTTTTACTCCTGTTGTGGTTTACTACCTGCTCAGTAAACTGAAATGCCGAACTGACATAGCTGCTTTGTATTCTTAACTCTTAAGGAGCTGGAGGTACTTCACTGGAAGCGGCTGTACTCTTCCGCTTTAGACGAAGCTGAGAAAAAAGCCATGGCTGACCAGATGAAGAATGACGAACTCTTGGCTTGTTTAGTGAAGCTGGAGGCCGACAATAAGGACTTAGAGTCCGAAAAGAAAGATCTGGAGGCCGAGCTGAACACTGCCGTCGCTGAGAGGACTGCGTATGAGGATTTCATCTGCAGGCGCGGGGGAATGACCATCTCTGAAGTTCAGGAACGAGTTGACGAACTGTGGGAGGAATATCATGTACTCCGGAGAAACAATGCGCTGGAGAGCTCGGCTTGCCAACAAGTCGTGAAATCATTGCGGCGCTGGGCTTCTCGGTACGACATCATTCTTTCCCGGCGTCCCTCAATCGAGAGATTCCTTAGGCATTTCCCGCCAACAGATGGTCGCACTCCAGCTCAAACCCCTGATTCACTTGCTCAAAACCCTACTCCAAGTCAGCAACGAACTCAGGAACAGCCGGAAACGTCAAGACGAGAACGGACTCAGGAGCAACCGGAAACGTCAAGACAAGGACGGACTGAAGTTCGTAGAGGAGCTGTGATTATGAGTGAGCAAGATCAACAAATGCTTCGTGAAGAGACTCTTCGCCGCCGAGGTGCCAGAGCTTCCCGGGCTCAGGGAAGAGGCGGTAGGTCGATTAGAGCATCTCGTCGACCTGCTTATTCTTCAGCTGCCCGGAATGACCGAACTCGGCTTCACGAGGATTTTGTGAATAGATGGCTCAACTTTAGCAGCCAGGGACAGTAGAATAGTCCTTTGTAATGGCGTAACGCCTTCTTGTAGGGCAGCAGAATTATATGCCGAACAAGATTTAATAAATGAAATTTTCATTTCGCTTTTATCACTGCGTATTTACAGCTCAGCGAAAAAATTTCATCGTGCTCGTCCTCGGTCTTATGAAGTAAACTTCTTTGACCGGACTCGTCCTCGGTCTTATGAAGTAAGCTTCTTTGACCGGACTCGTCTTTGGTCTTATGAAGTAAACTTCTTTGACCGGACTTGGTCCTTGGTCTTATGAAATAAACTTCTTTGACCGGACTCGTCTTTGGTCTTATGAAGTAAACTTCTTTGACCTGACTCGTCTTTGGTCTTATGAAGTAAATTTCTTTGACCGGACTAAGCTTGTGTCCTAATTTGGCGAGTTTTATCGCTTGGATCGGACTTTCCCTTGTCCTAATTCGGCGAGTTTTATCGCGTGGATCGGACTTTCCCTTTGTTGCAGTTCGTTTCAGACGAACTGCTTGTTTCTTAAGCTGAATTGTGGTCTTGTATCCTCCTTAGAAGCTTGGACTCACAATCGTTGGCTTATATATGTTCTAAAAAGGGGATCAGCCTTCGAAGAACAAGATACCTCAGTAACATTTGTAAGAGACGACACGCACATAGACAGACAAAACGCACATAGACAAACATGAAAAACAAGTAAAAAACAAAGAAAGCATATACCCCTAGGACCGAACTAGACACAAGACTGACTGACCGGACTGTCTCTTACAAATGGAACTTCTTGAGGTTGGAAATGTACCATGTTCGGGGTGCTTGTTCTCCTGACATGTGAGTCAATTTATAAGACCCTTTGCTGAGGACTTCTGACACCCGATATGGACCTTCCCATGTGGGTTCGAGTTTGCCCAGCTTTTCTGCTCGGCTTACTTCGTTGTTTCTCAAGACGAGATCTCCCACTTGAAATTGCAGCTTTTTCACCCTTTTGTTATAATACCGGGCTACTTGCTCCTTGTACTTGGCTGCTTTTATGCAGGCCAATTCTCTTCTTTCTTCGGCCAGATCTAGTTCGGCTCTCAGTCCGTCATCATTCATTTCTGAAGAGAAATTTAGAGTTCGGGGACTGGGTACTCCGATCTCAACCGGAATCACGGCTTCAGTGCCGTACACCATCGAGTTCGGCTCCGGTGTGACTTCGGTCATTTCGCCTGCCTCTGACTCCGGCTGCTGTGATTGCTATGCTTGATGGTGCCGATCTGATTGCTCGGCACTTTTAAGCGCAATCTGCAAACACTCGCTCTTTTTTGATCACCTCGGATGACCGCTATCCCTCCTTTAGTGGGGAAGGAGTTCGGCGAGGAAGCCTCTGATCGCTATGATCGGGCTTCTTTTTGTCTTCTCCAGATGAGCTGTCTAAAGACCGTTTTCGACGGTCTGCCTCATCGGCACGAGAAAACTGGTCCGCAATGTCCCACATCTCTTGAGCTGTTTGCGGACTGCATTCCACGAGCTTTCTGTAGAGAGCTCCGGGCAGGATTCCATTTTGGAATGCCGAAATGACAAGTAGATCATTGAGATCATCTACTTGTAGGCATTCCTTGTGGAATCTCGTCATAAAGTCGCTGATCTTTTCGTCACGACTTTGACGTATAGAAAGCAGCTGAGCCGAAGTGATTCGGGCTTCCGCTTTCTGAAAGAACCTCCTGTGGAAAGCATCCATTAGATCTCGGTAAGATCTAATGCTGCCTTGGGGGAGGCTATCGAACCACCTTCTTGCGTTCCCGATAAGCAGCTCGGGAAACAGCTTGCACATATGGACCTCATTGAGACCCTGGTTCGCCATGTTATACTGATAGCGTCCCAGGAAGTCATGAGAATTCTCTAACCCGTCATAAGTCATCGACGGAGTTCGGTAGTTCTGTGGCAAGGGAGTTCGGGTGATATCGTCCGAGAACGGAGTCTTCAATGCTCCGTACATGGCGAACCCGACATCTCTTCGGTATGGAGGAGATGGAGTTCTCCTGTGATTCCGGTACCGAGGAGGAACAGGAACATGTCGGGGTTGAGGATTCTTCTTCCTGGAAGACACAGCACTACTGCGGTAGTGACTTTCATGTCTGGATGAGGAGGGTGAATCCACCGTTTTCGTCTCCGGCTTTTGGCTCTTTTGCAGGAAAATTAAGAACTCTTCCTGCTTCTCGGCCAAAAACAATTTGACAGCCTCGTTCAAATCGGGCTGCTGGGAAGACTCGGTGCGATGAGTCTTTGAGCGGCTTGTTCCTTCTCCGTGAGAACTGGAAGTAGATTTCTCCCGAGGCTGTTTTCCAGACCTGCGGGCTGGACTAGCTTCCTCAGGGTTATCACGAACGGTATTATGGGTGTTATGTGATCTGGTATGCATTTTTTTTTTTTTGGGTGGAAAAAGGGTCAAAAATTCGCTTTATCACAAATTTGGTTCTCTGTTTCCCACAGACGGCGCCAGTGATGGTTGGGCGAATTTTTGATGGTAGTAAATGCAGGTAATGAATATAGATCACGACACAAGGAATTACGTGGTTCGATTTACTGAGGTAAATCTACGTCCACGGGAAGAAAGGAGGGCAAGATTGTATTGCTTGATCTGGTTTTCCAGCTTACAAATACAGACTTGCTATATGATATTTAATGTCTAGAGCCCTTCCTCTATCTGATCTAAGTTCTATTTATACATTGAACTAAGATCGTGGCTTGCATCACCACTAACTAGGTCGTGGCTTGCATCACCACTAACTAGGTAGTGGATGTCGTGGAGGTCATGAGATCCTGCATGGGTCCACTATCTCTTTGTTTGGTCCGCTATCCTGCATGAGTTGACACCACTAAATAGATCGTGTAGTGGAGGTCGTGGAGGTTCTGCATGAGTCCACTATCTCCCAGTTCGGTCGAATACTGAGACCGAACTTCTGAACTATTGCCGAGCAGCTTTTGCCGATCTGAGAGTAGAGCTTGATTGGTCGGCTTTTACCGAGCTGTAGGCTGGGGCCGAACTCTTTGGTAATGCCGAACTGATTGGTTGGCTTTTACCGAGCTGTAGGCTGGGGCCGAACTCTTTGGTAATGCCGAACTGATACTCTTCCTTGGGCTTTGGGCTGATGGGCCGTCACTGCTATTGGGCTTGTTTAGTACGTACCCCATCAAATTGCTATGCTTTTTCTAGTAAAAGAAAAATCCCCTCTAAAACTCACTTTTTATATACTTTAAAAAGGATATCTTTCTAAGATTCTTAAAAATACTAAATAAAAGAAGAATGTAGACCAAAGATAATATGATGATTTGATTAATGAATTTGGCATATTGATGCTCAAAAAGTAATTGTTTATAAAATTTAAGTACGTTGCCACATCAAATGGATAAACATATGTGGGTTTATTGGTTGATTACAAAGAAAAGACCACATCAAATTATATGTGGTTCCAAGTGAAAGCAAAACAACAATTTAACGTAAAAGAACCTAAAAAGAGGGTGTAAAGGGAAAAAAAGGAAGAAAGCATATAGTGATTATAACTCGAAGGAATGCAATCCATTATTCTAGTGGTCCATAAAAAAAGAACCATTTTTTTGGATCGTTCCATCATAACTCAAAAGTTCGAGTCACAAAATATATGTACATCAAGCTAAATAATCATCAAATAAACTACTACTCCAATTTTCAAATACCACATTAATAAACATAAATATTCCATTGTCCCATAAAATTAAACACTTTTGGAATGAAGCAAATTTTAATGTACAATTGGTAAATTAAGAGAGAGTAAAAAGAAAAAGTGAGGAAAGTATTATTACAGAAGAATGAGACTCACTTTATTAAAACAAAGAAAATTTTCAAAATAAATGTTACACCTTCCGTCCCCAATTAATTGGCATCATTTGACTGACACGAATTTTAAGAAATATAGTGAAAAGGAGGTGGAAAAAATTAGTGGAAATTGAGTCATACTTTTATATTTTTAATAAAGTGTGATTGGAATGAGTTAGTGAAATATGAGGTTTATTATGGAAAATAGTAAAGTAAGAGTGCCAATTAATTGAGAATATACGGAAAAGGAAATTAATGTCAATTAATAAGAAGTGGAAGGAGTAACTAATTTTATGAGATGAATTAAAATGAAAAAATCATTTAATTTTATAGGAAGAAGGGAGGATCATTTTTAGCTCTATCCTAATTTGAAAAGATTTCATATTGCTCAAACATGGATGGGGTAGCCAAAATCTTCAAAGATGGCTTCAAATTTAAAGTGCCACCTTTACTTTCCAACAACTTTTGCATGCTCTCTTGTCATCCACAAGAGTGAATATTTATAAAATGAAAAAAACAATATTAGCAAAATTATTGTCATCCACAAGTGTGAATGATTATTAAAATGGAAAAACCAAATTAGCAAACTGAAAAAGTTGAAAACCTTTTCCAAAGGGAATTTAAAGCACATCCAAACCATAGTTATTAAAAGATGGCATGTCTATGTAATAAAAAGGACTAAAGAAAATTAGAAAAAGGTGGCTATGAACGGCGGAGATTTGGTGTATACTTGTTTAGGTTAAATTGTCGAAAAAAATATAAAATTTGGTTAAATTTCGGTTCAATCCTCAAATTTAAAAGTCTAGTAAAAGAAACTGAAATTTAGATTTATTCTCAATTGTCACATGTTAAATTTTGTGATAGTTAATATAATAGCCGAAAAAATGTCTATCATTTGGTTGAAAAATATAAGTAATATATATGTGAGTCGACCATAATTTTTCATCTTGGGAGATTGAGAACATATCAAAACTTCATAATTTTTCTGGCTATTTTCTAAGTTGTAATCGGATCAAAATTTGACCGAAACTTGTTGACTTTTTTTGTTGACAATTTGTTTTTGTCTAAACCGTATGTTTTACTATTTATAATATAATATGATGACATTAGTGATGATTCGGATAATGTTAGGAAAGCAAAACATGATACTTATTATTATTTAATTAGAAAGAAAAGGAGAATAAAACAAAGGAGAGAGTTGGAAAAAAAAAGGTGCAAAAGGCAAAGTGATGAGTCAGAAAAAAAAGAAGAATCAAAAGAAAAGGGAAAGAGTGGAAAAAGAGAACCACACAATATGTAAAGGCCGCACACAATTTGTGGCTCAGAAAACACTCCCTTTTCCGACGTGGCAATTCATCAAACACCTTCTGGGCTCACACGTCAAACTGTAAACAGACGCTTCCTTAATCACATACACACACACACACAACAAAAACCTCTCAAAAAGCCCAAAATACGCGCACTCTCACGCTGAGTGGGTGTCAGTCAGATCTGGTATTTCTTTTGTATTTCTATATTGATCTGTTTTGATAGTTTCGATGACAGAGAAGGATAACACAGTGTCTGAGGTAAGACTTTTTGGTAAGACTATTGAACTGCCGGCGGCGGAGAGTGGCGCAGCTAGGACTCTAGAGGATCGGTCGAATCAAGAACCGCCGTGCTCGTCTGATTCTATGCTCCAAGATGGCGGCTTGAATGGAGATGCGGAGGAGGACCAGGAATTTAGCGAGGTATGGTTTGAAATTCGATTGGGTGTTTTGCGTAAAGGGTCGAATTCGATCCTTGATTTGATTGTGTTACGAAATTTTGTGATAAACTCTTAAGCCTCAAAATTCATTGATAAATTTTTTTTTAATTGAATTTGAAATTTTGTGTTTTTTCCTTTACTCTCTCACATGCAAATTGTCTGTTACTTTGTGTTTTGTGTGTGGTCTTCCTTCTACGGTTACCAACCTTTTACTGTGTGTTATGCGTTTCTTTTGAAGGAAATTGTCTGGATTCTCAGCAAACTTAATCGTCTAAATTTCACTTTTGGAATATGTTATTTTTCAACAGTTATTAACAATAGATTTAGGAGATTGAGTCCACAACACTCACGATCTTGGATGAAATAAAAAACAAGAATTGAAGATACGATTAACTAGCTGAAATTCAGATTTGGAGAGACTCGTGGTTATAGATGAATTTTGATGTTGTAATAGATTGTGCTTATGCATAAAAATGGAAGTTGAAGGAACAATAGTACTTTATCTGGTTAATAAACTGAAATAGAAAAGGTGAAAGAAGCTTCTGATTGCTGATCAGATGTGATATTTATGGATGTTAATAGTTCTTCTTGAGTGAAATAGAGAGGTGAGAGAAGCTTCTGATTGTCGATCAGATGTGATATTGTTGGCTGTTACAGTTTTTCTTGAGTGAAATATTGTTAGCTGGTATACAAAACGGTGTGATGAGTCGATCGACGACTGTTATGTGATAAGTAGATAAGGCGTATGATTGAGTGACTTCATGATGTTATAATGTGTTCAGTGTTGAAAACTATTGTAGCTTTGGACTTTGGATTTCTGATTTCTGATGAATGATGTATATGCAGAGTATGTCAAGTCCTAAACAAGATCATGCTAAAGACTCTGAGGAATTGAAAGATTCCAGTGAGTATCGAGCAATAGCTGAGGATCCGAATCCACCCTCTGAGACTGAGAAGATGGTGACGGGTGAAGATGACCAAAATGAGACGAGTAACTCACAGGAGGAGAAACCCCTCAAGAAGCCCGAAAAGATAATTCCGTGTCCTCGCTGCAACAGCATGGATACGAAGTTTTGTTACTTCAACAATTACAACGTGAACCAACCTAGGCATTTCTGCAAGAATTGCCAGAGATACTGGACAGCCGGAGGGACCATGAGGAATGTGCCTGTAGGCGCTGGTCGACGTAAGAACAAGAACTCTGTTCCCCAGTACGGCCATATCACTATCCCGGAGGCCCTTCAGAGTGCTCACCATGCTGCTGTCAACCCCAAGGGCACTCTTCTCACCTTCGACTCAGATTCGCCCCTATGTGAATCCATGGCGTCAGTTTTGAACATTGTTGATAAAACAAACTCAAGAAACGGATTCCACAGACCCGAAGAGATGGAGATGTCTGTTCGGAGTAAGGAGAGCGGGGATGATTCTTCCACCACTGCTTCAAGTTCGAAGGATGAAGTAGGTAAGAAGCCCAAGATGATGCCAAACGGCCATCCCTTGCCTCATCAGGTGCCATGCTATCCGGGAGGCCCCTGGCCCTACCCGTGGAATCCCGTGCAGTGGAACTCTGCTGTATCTCCACCGAGCTTTCCTGTGCCGTTCTATGCTGCAGCACCACCACCTTATTGGGCTTGTGCAGTGCCTGGTGCTTGGAACGTCCCGTATGTTATGCAACAACTGCCAACTGCTCTCCAGACGCCTCCTAGCCCAAACTCCCCGGCTTTGGGGAAGCATTTGAGAGAAGAAACAGCGCCAAAAACTGCCAATGCAGAGGAAGGGGAAGCAAAGGAGACCAATCTTGAGAGAAACCTATGGTTTCCAAAAACATTGAG